>NW_005872295.1:8212-47621 GCF_000147115.1 Myotis lucifugus | reverse complement strand
TCTATAAATTAATATTTATGTAATACATCTTGATAAAATATATCTATAATAATAAAAGCATAATATGCTAATTAGACCAGGCATCCTTCCAGACGACTTTCCGGACGATTCAGTGGCAGGGGCGGCAGAGGCCCCTGGATTTTTGTGCATCAGACCTCTAGTTTATATATAAAGACTGTTGCTTAAGATTAGTTCTCTTCTCAAGTGATAACAGGACAGGTTTAGAAAGTATTGGAGGCTTCCTGGCCTGAGGTAACAATATACTACTTACCACTGTACAAAGGATCTTTTTCAAACTGAGTGGGTTGGGAGAAAGTCCTTGATATTCTTGACCTGTTATGGTTTTAAATGTTCAGACTGAGGATTTGCATTTCCTCCAGGCAGCTAGAGTGGAGTGAAATTGAAAAGGAAAATGAATCCTAGTTCCTTTACTGGTTTTTCCACATTAGAACCGGGCCTTTAATAACCACACAGGCGAGTGAAGGGCCGTCTTTGGTCTTAAATCAAGAGGGGTTTGACCCCAGGAAAGGTGGCAGCTCTTATATTTGAACTTGGCACAGGGTGGGTCCTAATAATTAATCAAAGGGGTTTTATCTAAGGATAAACGATTTCACACAAAAAATAAGTTATGATATCTTCTGCTTTAAGGTTATTTACCAAAGACACAGAGAAGAGGAAACAATTATTTATTTAATAACTAGGTAAAGAATATTGAGAGTATATATAAGAGGTATCATACCAGGGACTAGGGCAATGGGAAAGTTACTTTTTTGAGCTTTTTTCCCCCCTGTCAATAAAATGGGGATAAGATGCATGTCTTTTAGGGTAACTATGGGGATCAGGGGTGGTATATTACAAATA
Organism: Myotis lucifugus; assembly: GCF_000147115.1. Classification (NCBI taxonomy): domain Eukaryota; kingdom Metazoa; phylum Chordata; class Mammalia; order Chiroptera; family Vespertilionidae; genus Myotis; species Myotis lucifugus. Next base: position 46,760 of record NW_005872295.1, on the reverse strand, counting down.
CGTGGCACTCCAAAGGAATGGTAACTGTGCCTGTTTGAGATCTCCCCCTCAGTGTTTGAAATATCGAAGTCACTATGCCGACTGATCTAATAAACATGAACCAGGGTAAAAAAAGAATAATGATCGACAATAATAAATATAGACTAAGGAGTTTGCACCTTTCTCTATTGGCAATAGGGAATCCCCTGAAGGTTTGGGAGCAGGTGTAGCTATTGCACTACGCTGAGGCTCAGCAGCCTTGGGAAACGCTTAGAGAGGGCAGAGACAAGAGGTGGGAAGACAGGTTAGGAGAGGATTGCAGTGACGAGAAGGATGATGGAGACTTGTAGTAGGAAGGTGAGGAGGGTTGTGGAGTTGGACTAGAAAGGAAGGATGGAAGAGATATTAAGGTCATGAAATCAAAGGTGGCCACTTTTGCAGGGTGAAGAGGGTGGCTGGGAGGATAATAAAGACATTAGCAGGAACGGAAAACACAGGGTCGGGAGTGGGCCTTCAGGTCAAAGGGGAAAACAGAAGGAATTCTGAAATTGGGACATGTCAGACTTGAAGCTCAGTAATGGTACCTGTTGGCTGCTATGGACCAGTCATTTTTCCCCAGGGTAGAGCTTTATCAGGAAATAAGTCCTGTTTTTATCTCTTGTGAATTCAGAAACCTGTGCACATCAAGTGAGATTATGTTTTGACTCACTCTGCAGAGTTGGTGGCAAGACAGTAGGGAACCTGATTGCTTTTGAGCCTGACAGCTTCTGCTTGGCACTTCTGAGAAGTTATTCAAAGGGTTCTTCTAACGGGTTTCCTCAGAGCAATGGATGGGACCTCACAGTTGTCTCATCCACGAAGAAACAAAATACAACCTGCCTTGATGGTGCTATTGCTTTTATCCATATCATTACAGCTATTGCTGATCTTACTTATCTGTTATTCTACTAAATTTTTAATGTGCTTACACTGGGTTGCTGACTTAAACCATTTTGAGGGAATGCTCAAAACCTACTTCGAGGGAGGGCAGATCTTCACTGTAGGAAACAACATTGTATTTGTTAGTCATGAGAGAAAATGCGAACGGGTGTGTTTCGAGCGATAGTAGACACATTAGACCTAGTGAGAACATTTAGTGTAAACATTCTGCTTTTACTATCTCAGTTCCTATTAATAAGAGATGCCACAGAGGTGCATTCATTTACTGCTTGTAAATTAATTTCAGGCACAAGCTTTCAATTATGACAACCCTGTTGAAGAGAAGGCAATACTCATGTCTGTGTTTTGTTTTGTGTGTCTGTGTGTATGCTCATGTTCTCACTTAGTAATGCCAAATCCTCTATTTTCAGAGACAAGTCTAGGGAGACTTAAAAGCCCACATTACTGGTTTTTATTGTTTTGGGGTTCCTTTTCAGTTTGATCTGTTATTTATCCACACCCTTTGTGGGCTGAATGTACCTTGAGGTATTTTCAACAAAGGATTTTTCCATTAAATATAGTCATACATAGACAATGCTTCTAGCTGAACAGGAGGTTTTGGATTATTAGTAAAAAGCTCTAATTTTCTCCTTTTTTATTTTAAAAAATCTAGATATAATTTCTTAAATGGCGTTGAACAAAATTACACTCTCAAGATACTTCCATTGGACTGTGTATAGCTGTAAAGTGGAATGATACCTCTAGCATAGTTACACCTTTGTTTGAAATGAGAAAACCTACAGCGGTCTCTGAACTAATGTTATTTGATTTATTCTTTATTTCTGTGTCTAGTGGGCAATGAGAATAGACTGAAGATAAAGTGGTTCCAAGACTGTTGTTGACACTGCATTTAACTGTGTGGATTTGCCTCCTCGCTCCTTCTGCTATCACTTTTCTTGGATTCCAGATGTGCTGCGGGAGGACATGTTTCAGGTTCCTGTGCTATTGTCTGATTAATAGCACTCCATCTGTAGCTGGCCTAGTTTCTCTCTCTCTCCCTCTACTCTCTTCTCTCCCTTCTCTCTCTCTCTCTCTCTCTCTCTCTCTCTCTCTCTCTCTCTCTCTCTCTCTCTCTCCCACTCCCTCTCTCATTTCTCCGCCTTACTTTCTGAAGGAAAAGAAAAGAGGAATTGTGGTAGAAACAAAAGACCAAGCAGGTATCACAGGCCTTCATAACTTTTCCTAATAACAGCAGATTTTTTTCTTTTCTATGTCATTCTTTCTTATTTTTCTTCATAAATAAGATGTTAAATGAGTACATTAAAAACAAGGCAGAAAGGAGAAGAGATCCTGACTTACCAGAAACCCTTAGCATGAGAGTTAAGACCAGGGTTAGGAAACTTTTCCTGTGAAAGAGCCAGAAAGAATTTCAGGTGTTGTGGGCCACACAGTGCCACTGCAGCGATTCAGCTCTGCTCTTGTAGTGAGAAACCAGCCAGAGGCAATCTGTAAACAATGGCTGTCCCTGTGTTCTCATAAAGTCTATTTATGGAAAATTAAATTTGAATTGCATATATTTTTATGTACCATGAGTCATCATTCCTTAAAATTCTTAACCATTTAAAAATGTAGCCATCATTCTTGGCTTGAAGGTCATAGGGAGCAGTGGTGGGCCAGATTTGGCTCATGAGTAGTATTCTGCCAACCCCAGCATAAAAAAAGAGTGATGTTCTTGAGGCATTGATCTAATGACCAAAGCTACCATTTATTGAGCACTTACTATATGCAAGGCATTGTACCAACTACTTTATATGTCACCTGACTTAATCCCTATGGCAGTTCTGCATTTGGCATTATTTGCTCAATCCTTAGAATTAATTTAGACTGAGGGAAGTCAGGAAACTTTCCCCAAATCATACTTCTGGTAAATCAAAAGTCTTGTGTTCGTCTCTTCCTGGGAACCACCCTTTATTTATTTGGATTTCCATCTCCTCATTTATAAATTCTAAGTGTAATTCTTACTCTCATTGCCATGCAGTTGGTATAAGGCTCATGTAGTTGTGAAAGTTCTAAAGAGTTGTGCAACTTTAGAAAATTGTTAAGACAATTAGACTAATATACTTATTACGTTGTTTTTTCCCTCTAGTTCTGGAATCCTACCTTCATTTACAGTTTTATAAAATTGGGAGAGAAGAAAAAATGTCCCCCCATACTCATGGGATTAGGTATAAGGCAGTTTGTCAACAAATTGAAGTGTTGTTTACATGGATGATGCAGCTGGTAAAGGGAGGTGCAGCACAGGTCAAGGAAGAATTTCCTCGTCAAGGGAGATAGGAACTAGTTTTTAATGGAACACATGGACTGGACATGGTCAGAGGGTACTCATGCATACTTAAGAATTGTAGCCTGGTCTTAGTGGCTCATTTGGTTGAACATCTTCCTGTGCACTGAAAGGTTGCCGGTTCGATTCCCAGCCAGGGCACCTACCTGGGTAGCGGGTTTGATATTGGTCAGGGCATGTATAGAAGGCATCCAATTGATGTTTTCTCTCTCACATCGATGTTTCTCTCTCTCTCTTTCTGTTTCTCTCTTTCTTCTCTCTAAGCATGCCCTCAGGTAAGGATTAAAAAACAAATAAAAATGAGTTATAAATGTCAATGCAAAGTTCCAGCATTTATATATGTAATTGGATTATTAATTCAATATACATTTTTGAAATTTAAAAGAATTACTGAAAGAAATCTCAAAGATAATGTCTAAGAAGTCATAAATATGTATACACCAAAAACTCATTTTGCCATAATTTCCACAAAAGAAGACTATGTTGATTCTAGAAACACAAGTTTATAAGAGTTAGATTACTAGCAATATTTAACAACAGATTTTTTTTTTAGCAGTAGGTATGTCAATCTTTAGAAAATAAAAGACTTGTATCCTGCCAAGGTTTTCTTAAAAAAAAAAGAAGAAGAAGAAGAAAGAAAAGAAAAAAGAAAAGACAGAAAAGAAATCAATTCAGATCAAAATTATTTCTTTTTTTAAAAATTGGATTTTTAAAACATTGAATTGCACATTATAACTTCACCCCTGAATCATTCATTCATTCTATAAATATGTGTGAAGTACCTACTCAGTTCTTGGAACTGTTCTAATTGCTTGGAATATTTTGATAAACAACACTGACCAAGATCCCTGCCCTTATAGGTCGTACATCACTATGACAGCGGTTCCCCAGGCTCTCAACTCTGCCTGGGGCTCCCCACTGCCTTTGTTGTCAGTCACTGCCTGGGACACAGTGTTCCTAATAGGACATTGCGCATGGCACTGTTACAGAAGTGAACGGGGAGGCAGATAACATTTCCATTTCTGGCTCTGTTCATTTGGATTCTTTGCCATCACCATGGACAGGCTTATTAGCTTCACAGAAGTGCTGGCTTAACTAAAGAGAATTAGTGTATCAGAGGGGAAAACCGTTAAAAATTGTGTACTAAAAACAGTATACTAGGCTATCTAGGCTGAAATGAAAAGCATCCAATGGAAAGATCTTTCATTGATCTCCCTACTCACTGCCCTTAGTCCACTCTCCCAACACTCCAGGAGGACCAGTGCTTACTTAGGTGGCCTAAGTATGGAAAAAACAAAACAAAACTGTTCCTTCCTCTGGTTGATAGTTGAAGATTAGTCAGCAGAATGAGGGCTGGATTTGACTCTGCTTGGCCCCCCATCAGGTAGGCCCTAACCTGCTCCACCCTACAGTGCAGAGTTGCCCTTCCTCCAACAATGCAAAATATTCAAATATGAGTTCAACCATCTGAAAAAGTGCTCCAGAATTCCAGCAGGACAGCCCATGATAGCATTTGGCCAGACAGACTTAGAAAGCTCTCCAGGACAGTTTGAGAGAACTGTTGCACAAAACTGTGAATACACTTAACCCTATTGGAACACTCACATGGTTAAGATGGGTACGGTACACTCACCTAGTTAAGACGGGTATGGTAACACTCACCTGGTTAAGATGGTAAATTTTAGACTATGTATTCGTCACCACAATTTTAAAAAATTAACCTGTCAAGTGTGGCTATAAGGTGGTCCTCCCTCACTGGAGAACTGCAGGCATTCTGTTTATTCTCCCAGTTGTCTTGCTGATATCAATTGCATTAGACATGTGCTGACTTCTTGGTGACAAAATACGATTATTATAGATAGTGATGGCTCAACCCATAAGGAGAAAGAGAAATGTCTCTAATTGTCTCCTTCTCCATCAATGTGCAGACAAGCGTGCATTCCATATATCTCTCAATACCCAGTTACTCACCCAGTTGAACTTTAAAATCGCCACTTTTAGGAGTCTAATTACATTCTTAGACATTATTATCTTTCATGTTCTCTGTGCAGTGAATTTGGGTAAGGTAGAGAGAGAAAGCTTTCATTATTCCAGTCATGGAAGCGTGGTATGCCTTTTGTGACAATTAACTTCACTGAATTCTCTACTAGTTAGTCCACTTCTGGAACATTACTTAGTTATTTTTATATAAATTAAAATAGAAGTTGATCAGTGTTGCATTCTTAGGATGACAAGGGTTTAAGGAAAGGTCTTTACAACCACCGAGGAGGAGTTGAGGCACAAGGGTTATTTAGCCTGAAGAAAGAAGATGAGGGGACCCTGCTGGCAGCAGCACACATGTGAAGGCCTGTCCTTGGAAAGCATGTCTTCCTCTAGATCAGTGGTTCTCAACCTTCCTAATGCCGCGACCCTTTAATACAGTTCCTCATGTTGTGGTGACCCCCAACCATAAAATTATTTTCGTTGCTACTTCATAACTGTAATTTTGCTACTGTTATGAATCGTAATGTAAATATCTGATATGCAGGATGTATTTTCATTGTTACAAATTGAACATAATTAAAGTATAGTGATTAATCACAAAAAACAATATGTAATTATATATGTGTTTTCCGATGGTCTTAGGCGACCCCTGTGAAAGGGTCGTTCGACCCCCAAAGGGGTCGCGACCCACAGGTTGAGAACTGCTGCTCTAGATGGTAGATCTAGGACCGCTGAGTAGAAATATACACGTGATATAGCAATATGGTTGTAAATTCTAGAAGGAACACTTTTTAAGACATGAAAATCATTTCCATTTGGTTACGAGTACTATGGAGGGGAAGGGAGAGGTACACAAGAAACTACTGTTTTGGTATAAGTACTACTTCACATTTTTAACTACATAAATATATTCTTTTGATGAAAGTAAAGATTAGCTGTGGGAGGAAAAACCCAAGTGAGCTTCCTGATTGAGAAAGATTCCAGTGGAAGTTTCCATCCAACTCTTTCACTCAGTTCTGTTACGCTTCCTTCAACTTTTGCTACTGTGAAGAGAGGACAGAAGGTTGGCCTCTTGTCATGGTACTGTCTTCTCCTGCAAACTCCTGGCACATGACCTCTAGCACCAGCAACCCCTAAGAGAAGTGGAGGTCAGGCTGTGTGATGAAGGCATGGTTGCACCAGGCAAAGGAGGATGCAGCAACAACAGGGGTCAACAGAAGCTACTGGAGGGATTCCCAGGCAGATGGCGCCTTGACCAAATCACTTCTAAGATTCCATGTGTGTGGGATATATAAACAGCAATGACTTATATTCTCTAATGTGTATTTAAACTCATGATTGATACCAGGATTGCAATGACCACCATTGGTCACATGGTAGGAGAAAATGTCAAGGTGACCACAAGATCAAGGTAAAAGTGAGAGTTGGTGAATTAGTTGAAGAGTTAAAAATTCATTGCAAAGGCAGGTATGTAGGGGAAAGCAGTCCAGGAGGTGGGACCAACCTCAGAGGGTTATGGGACATAAAAGTGGCAAAACCTAGAGAGTAAATATTGCCTCAAGGGCCTAAACTGGAACCTACCTTTCATTCTAGAACAAGCACTGGTGGACCTAAGTCAGAAGACATTTGTTATCTGGCAGAGACCAAGTCCTCAAGGTTGACATGATATTTAAGTACATCTGTGAAGTCCGGAGTGAAGTCCCTATTAGATGCCATAGCTCTCCCAGGTCTGAGGTCACCTAGAATCTTTTGAAGGCTATTTGGCTTCAGAACTTCTGGGTAATCCCTTGGGTCATATTTGATGCTGGGGGAATAATTTTGTCCACAAAATAGAAAATAAACGATAGCAGATCTTTATCTAAAATAAGATAAAGATATTGTAGTAATAGTACTCCCTTGCAGATAACTACATGTTCTGGTTTCTTCTCTGACACTATTTTTAATGCTTCTCAGATGAAGTTAACATGTGCCTTTATTGAGGTATCTGACCCAGGTTCATGACTGGAGAATTATCTTTTTCTTAATAGTAAAACCCAGTAGAGATGAAAGGACTGATATTTAGTATACTGTGGGTATATGGGAGACTTACAATAAACCTACCATAAAGTTTGACACTATTCATAAATTAATTTTCAATGAAATTGGTTCATTAATTTTGAAAATTTCAAATTCCCCGAGTCAGGTAGTTAACAAGGATAAAAAATGATCAATCCCTACTTTCTCTTGCTTTGGAATTCTTGCTGCTTTTCTCCATTAGTTTGACATAAAAGGAGAACACATATAATTCAGACTGTGCTTAAAGATGAAGCCCCCAGAATGCATTGTACTTAAAAGGTAGACTTCACCTCTATGGAAGACTTGCCTCTTTCCCCTTGGAAATTACTTCTGTTGCCTCCTATGTTCATTAAAAACACACACAGAGATAAGATAATGCTTACACACCTGAAGAGTAGCTATGGTTGTGCATCACAAAAGTTTTTGTCTGAAATGTCTGATGCTTTCAATGGGAAAGTGAGTGAAGGGGCAACACATTTTTAGAGCAACTTTCTCCCTACGTCTTTTAACACTATTCAAGGCCTATGGAAAGAAAGGCCAGATGGACACAACAGCGTATCTACATGTGCTTTATTATAATGAGAAAATGACCTATAAACTAATATGGGATTTAAGAGGCAAAATACATATAGTTTAGCATCCCATTTGTCCAGGAAAGTATGATTTATATACCACACCATGCTTCTAGTTGGGGTCAGGATCTCAATCATTGAGCTCAGTTTGTGTATTTTTCAGTCTGGTAATTTCTCCATTCTGTGTCCAGACTCCTGCTCTGCATGTGAGCTTCTGATCACATGCTATGCCTGCCTCGCCTGCTTCATACATTGCTTGTGAGTAGGAATGGTATTATCTAATCACAAACCCATGTATTTATTTCCTAAATATTATCTGGTGAAACACCTTTTTTTAAATAATAGGTACTAAATAATCTTGACTGCCAACAAAAAATATCACCTTTTAATACAGTAGTTCTATTGAATATATTCAAATTAGGTACTCAAATCTCAGAAAGTTCTCATTATTACATGAATACACCCACTGTATATTCTAGCTTTCAAATCAATGTATTTAAATGAGGAGGTAAAGCAATACCAACTTTGTTGAGGAGGATTTATGTAATATAATGGAAAATGTTTTCTGTTTTTACAATAAGGCTGTAAATATACTGAAGATGAGACCAAATTTAACTAAATCAGGAAACATTTGGAGGGAAAAAGGAAATAGAGTGTTTATAATAATATTTCTTAGTATTTTAACACTTTCCAAGTGGACTTTCTGCAGCAGTCGTTCACACTGGAATTTGACTTAGTTTTCTAAAAAGTAAATTACGTAAATATTTAGTAGGAGTACATGTAGCCAATGTAATCTTATCTACTGAAAAATTGTTTAACACCCACTGTGAGCCATGCTCTTTGTGAGACCCTGGACATATAATAATGACCAACAAAAGCATTGGCTCATCACCAATAAGAAGACAGAATATATTTCATGCATTTAATAAGACAACTACTAAAATGGACAACCACACCCAGCTAGTGTGGCTCAGTGGTTGAGCATTGACCTATGAACCAGGAGGTCACGGTTCAATTCCTGGTCAAGGCATATGCCTGGGTTTCGGACTTGATCCCCAGTGTGGGGCATGTAGAAGGCAGGTGATCAATGATTCTCTCTCATCATTGATGTTTCTCTCTCTCCCTTCCTCTCTGAAATGAATAAAAATATGTTTTAAAAAATAAAATGGGCAATGAAATGTGTAAATGGGTGGGCTTGGCTGAATTTTGTTGTCTGAGGTAGAAGCCTTAGTTGGATTAGTTTTTTTAGAGGATGGGAGTGTGAGGTAGGAATCATCATGCTATCAAAAATGTGCATGGAGTTAACATAATAGGGTCTTAGCTAGAGTGTTGCCTGAGCATCTGGAGTGGTTAATAGAGGATGGAAGTTTTCTAGAAATATCTCGACTAGCAGTATCAACATAGGGTGGTAACTACTGCTATCACAGTCTTCGAGCTCCGAGATCTAAGCTAACTCCCCCAGTGTCTCCTGACCATCTCAGACCACACTGTCTGATTCCTTTAGTTCACTGCTTTAGATTTGCATTACATATTTATTACATTTACTTCTTTAATGTTTTTCTTCCTCATTACTAGATTCTAACACCACAAAGACAGGGACAATGTCTGTTTTGTTCACCTGGGTGTAACTATTGCTCAGTATCCTGAACAGCACATAGACATAGTAGGTGCTCAACAAATGTTTGCTGAGGCTGAAAAATGAGTTGCTAAATTTCAACAACCAGTTTATGGCTGATTGTGATTATGTCACTGAGAGTAATGTTATTTTGGACTGTGATGCTTTTTCCCTCTCTATGAATTTCTACAAAATTGGAACTGCTTTTAATTTTTATTTTGAAGAAGGAGATTATATATTAACATGAAGGTAAGTATGATGAATTAAGAAAGCCATAGAATAAAGAAGACAAATGGGATATTATAACATTTATAAAGGTCTTTCCATTTTTATTTATTTATTTTTTTACTTTGGCATTTCTCTAAGGAATGCTTTCTGCTAAAAGGACTAATAGAGTTAGCTTTGTGCCTTTTCCATTCCATTCACATGGCTCTTTACCTCACTTGTTCCTTCACAAGTCCTATTGGTCTTGTAGATACTGTATTTTTTAAAAACCATATTTAGAACAAGGTTCTCTTGAAACCCTGCTGCTTTCTTTGCCAGCACTTTCTCCTCTCTTTTCTTGTGAAGGTAATCTTTTCAGTTCATTGTTTATCAAAAGTCATGTCTAAACCTAGATTGCTTTTCCTCCACTGACATCCGTGGAGCTGCTGAGAGTGAAAACGGGTGGGTGATGCAGTGTAAAAGGAGAAAATGAGCCCTGCTGGTGTGGCTCAGAGGTTGAGCATCAACCCAAGAACCAAGAGGTCCTTGGTTCCATTCCTGGTCAGGGCATGCTGGGGTTTCGAGCTCAATCCCCAGTAGGGGGTGTGCAGGAGGCAGCCAATTGATGATGATGTTCTTCTCTTATCAGTGTTTCTATCTCTTTATCCTTCTTCCTCTCTCTCTCTCTCTCTCTCTCTCTCTCTCCCTCAAAATCAATATTTAAAAAAAAAGAGAAAATGAACCGGCAGGAGATTAGGTATGTATATTTTATATACCAGGCTAGGATTTTAATATCTCACTCATTGTCTGAACGATTTTATGATCCAAATATACATAAATATTGCCTACTAAATAAACTTTCAGTATTAGCTGTGTAGATGGTGCAAATTTCCCAGAACACTATGGTGCCACTGAGTTAGAGGGTACGTCTTCATGGGCTACAACTGAATGGACTCTGGTTCTATGTAGAAATCTGGGTTTGTTTAAAATAGGAAGATACCTAGACTGGTTAAAAGGGGACTGCATTTGAGAACTGCGGGCCTGTCCAGTTTCCAGGGCAGTCGTACTAAGAGCAGCAATATCCCTGAAGCGTAGTCCGTGCGTTATGGGGTCGTGGAACTGAGTCTTACTGCTAATATGCATGTCACTCTGTGTCCAAGAGGTAGATACATGTGAGTTCTAGCGTTCCTCACCCCCTGCTATATTGGTTCCATTTTCAGGACTGATCTTTTGATTAATTTCCCTACCACTTTTCTGTTGGTGCTGAAGTCCCTCTCAGTACTGGCTAAAAGGGGAATGCACAGGAGAATTGCAGGCCTGTTCCAAAGCACAGGGGCCCGGGGCCTGAATCCCTGCTGAGCTCCTGGCTCTGTTAACTCTTGGCTGGCTTAGGAAGCCAGAATCCTGCCTCCAGATCCCTCAGCTACTGCCTAGATCTTGCCAAGAATGGGCAGATGGCTCTGACCCATTATGACATCAGCACCAAATGCCTAGCGTAGAGTGTCAATGACAGAATTTCTCAGCTACCACCCAGCCCTGGACTGCCTGCTCGGTGCTACCTGTGATGATACTCCTGACACTTGTGTCCCCAGCCCAACACGGAGCATCACAGCCCCTAATGGCCTCTGGCAGCCCCGGCCTTTTTCTCCAGTTGGCTTTTATGATTCTCTTGCCAAGTCTCTTCTCAGCTAACTCTGAGTTCTGTCTTGTGTGCCTACTCATATTGTGACAGGTGACACCTGTTAGGGGGAAAAGGCACAGGAAGGGTAAGCTAGGTACCCGACTTCCATGTTAGTGTTCAGTGATCTGTGAATCCTAGGAGACGTGCCCCTTTGTTTTCCTGCTTTAGTTGGTGGCTCCTTTAGAACCCTTTGTGGGAACATGGGGACCATCTGCTGTTCTGTGTGTGTGTCTAGGTGTTAAGTGGATGAAGTAGACTCACTGTTGTTTCCTGAAGATATTCATGTTCAATGCTAGCCCCACTTCAAAGAAATAATGAGTGGGTTACATGACTAGCTTGTCCGTACAACACACCTACCCTGTGGTACCCACTCCCTGGTCATTGTGCTCCCCGACTGTCTGGCTTTCTCCTGCTCTGTGGCCCAGATTACTGGCACATCACAGCTAGAAGGGAACATAGAAAAGCCTTAGTCCAACTCTCTTTCACAGCATACATTTTACAGAATTTAGGTCCAGAGAGTGAGCTTTCTTTGTAATTAGAAGTTGTGATTCCACTTTCATGATGATGTGTGCCTTTCATATTCAGCATGCCATAGAGCTTACTTTATATGGATTCTATCTGAGTTTATATCATACAACAAAGCATCTCCATCTGCAATGTCAAAATATCTTACTATTCAAACATAGCATAAAAGATGATCAGGCTAGACTGATGGGTACAGAGTCAGGTCTGGCTGTGAGCCCTGGCTATGCTGATTTCTATGTGATTTTGAGCAATATGTTACTTCTCTTTGGCATAAGATTAATATCATTATTCAGGGCTAGTGGCCCGGTGCACGAAATTCGTGCATGGGGAGGGGGGGTCCCTCAGCCCAGCCTGCACCCTCTCCAATCGGGGACATCATCCCTCTCGCAATCTGATACCATTGGCTCCTAACTGCTCACTTGCCTGCCTGCCTGATCACCCCTAACTGCCTCTGCCTGATTGCCCCTAACCCCTCTGCCTGCCTGCCTATTCACCCCTAACCTCTCTGCCTGCCTCCCTGATCTCCCCTAACTGCCTCTGCCTGCCAGCCTGATCTCACCCCCAACTGCCCTCCCCTGCCGGCCTGATCTCACCCAGTCTCTGTCTCTCTTTGTTTTTCTCAACAGTCCTCCAGGCCTCCCTGTCTCCCTCTTCCTCTTTCCTGGCTGGGAGGGGGCGGGGCCAGTAGGAGCCGCTCCACCCTCTGCTCACCCTCCCTTCCATCCAGGCTTCTTCAGGCCCAGTCTGTTTTGTTTCCATCTCTCCATCCAAGTATCTGTCTCTCTTTGTTTTTCTCAGCAGTCCTCCAGGCCTCCCTGCCTCCCTCTTCCTCTTTCCCGGCTGGGAGGAGGCAGGGCCAGTGGTTGCTGGGCAGGTGCTAACTCTGTTGGTGGGGTCCTCCCAGACCCTCAGCACACAGGGAGCCGGGCTGCCTGCCCCGATGCCTGTGGTGCCACCCGGCCCGCTTCCTTCAGAGCCAGGCACGCTCGGAGGGTGGGATCTTCACAGAGACCTCACATGAAACAGGTCAGGGAGGGCACCTCAGGGCCGGTGGGACTGAGGGAAGTGTGCCCCGCAGAGAGCAAACAGCTGTCTGCTCTCTGCAGGGCTGCTGACAGGCGGGACTGACAGGACCGGGGATGGGTGGCACTTACCTGCCGCCCTCCCACCCCACGGGAGCTGACAGGACCAGGGACGCCAGCGGGGCTGAGGGAACTGGGCGCTGCCATCTTGTGGCTATGGGCGCTGCCATCTTTGTGATGGAGTGATGGTTAATTTGCATATTACCCTTTTATTAGTAAGGATAGTTGGGCAAATGAATTGAGAGAAACCATTGTAAGTATGCAGGGAATAAGCTTTTACAGAACAGGTGCTCCAAGAATATACTTTCCTTTCCTTACTAGAAGAAAGACCAATTGGTGAATATTCACTTATATTTTTCTAATATTTGATGCTATTAATAAATAGATAACATAAAGCTTGACATTGGATATGGTCTGAGAGTTTCTCCTAGTGTCTCATAACTTATACAGGCATCTAAGAAAATCTAATCATCTAATTACTATAGAAGACTTTTCTATTATCTCTTTTTTTCACAATCATTACTTTTAAAAAATGTCAATGCACATATGATGAAACACCTCCATTTACCCCTTAATGCCTGGGATAGTCTCTCCTATTCTTTTCTGCAAAATCTCAATGGCCCATAGATTTACCATCTATCATTTTCAGCTCTCCTTCCCCATGTGCTGCCTGGGAGATGCTCTATCAGTTCAGGAGGAAGTAGATAATACTCAGTGAGTCAATGATGAGAGGCCGTTGATGGTGCCAGGAAAATGCATGTGAATCCAGCTGCCTGTGCCAGGCGACCTGTGGGTCAGCAGGTCTCAAAGTTCAGATGTGTAGATTGTGCTTGTTTGGGCTAGGTGCATAGGTTATTTAAAATTTAGTCAGCAGTTTGCAATTCAATACAGATGTTCCTGGACTTATGATGGGGTTATGTCCTGCATAAACCCATTGTGAGTTAAAAATATCATGATTAGAAAATACATTTAATACACTGAACCTGCTGAACATCAACGCTTATCTAGCATACCTTAAGTGTGCTCAGAATGCTTATAGTAGCATACAGTTAGGCAGTTTTTTGAGTTTGATCTCAAGCAGGAGACATAGATGGGCATTTTGTAGATATGAGGGGATATGAAAACCCAAAACACAATATCCAAAAAATGCTGGCGACACAGTACACTGCAGAGTATCGGTTGTTTACCCTCAGGATTGCGTGGATGACCAGGAGCTGCCACTTGCTGCCACTGTCCAGCATCACAAGAGAGTACTGTACCACATGTCACTAGCCCAGGAAAAGATCAAAATTCAAATTGTGAAGTGTATATAGTTTTCACACCATCATAAAGTGGAGAACTCATAAGTTGAACCATCGTAAGTCAGGGATTCTGTGTGTGTGTCAGGGATTCTGTGTGTGTGTGTGTGTGTACACTCCCTAGTTTATGCACACACTATTCAGGAGCATATAGACAGTACTTTGAGGAATACAAAAATGGACTTGGATTTGTTGTGTAGTCTGGTGATTTAAAATTGGACGTTTGGGGTATCTTTAATGTCTACAGGTAGGGGAAGAAGAAGGATGAGAAATGAAAGAACGAACACATTTTGCCCTTCTCCATCTGACATTTGATAGCCACTAGAGGTTTACCCCCGTTAGTTTAAGTGATTTAATGCTAATGAGGACAATTTTTCAGATTTGATCTTGAGGGCAACTAAACATATTGATTTTTCTTAAGAGTGAGTCAGGCAAGGGAAGATACATCTTATCCTTGCTAAGAAAACCTTTGAGAGCAGTAAACATGAAGTGTTTTATGCCCATTATATATGAAGGACATTTCATTAACCTTATTCCCTATGTTAATATTGTTTGAGTAATGTGAAAAAAAGGTTAAAAGTGACAGTTTGATATAAAAGAAAAATATGTAGAATTTCAGATCACATATTATTATGTTTTAAGTTTATGACTATGGATTAAAAGAATTCCTCGACTATAAAAAGTGAGTCAGTTTTAAATAATCTAATTAGTCCATCAGTTGTGTTGCTTATCTACATTTACGAAGAGCAAATGGAAAACTGGAAGTGACTACAGGTTGCTTAATTAGTCTAATTAAACACCTGCTTAAGACTTCCTGGCTCAGCAAAGCCCTGGTTTCTCAAAATCACTAGTACCTTGCTAAAAATATAATTTTTTCAAAATATAAACTTTTAATTTTAAAAACTCTTGAATTATTCTCCACGCTATGTGCAAAAGTGAGTACATATGAATTATGCATTGCTAATAACAAAAAATTAGACTTTATAATTAAGTTCACTTAATGGATACCATACAGGTGTACTCAGTTTAGATGTTCATACGTGCATATTATAAAAAACTAGGGGCCCGGTGCACAAAAATTTGTGCACTGGGGAGGGGGTTCCCTCAGCCCAGCTTGCCCCCTATCACATACTGGGAGCCCTAGGGGATGTCCTACTACCTGCTCCCTGCTCCCCTTGGGGAGTGGGCCTAAGCCACAGTCTGGCCTCCCTTTGTGGGAGTCGACCGGGCTGATCAGGGGAAGGCACCAGCCCCATCACCGCACTGTTGCAGCCACTGCCAGTCACCGCAGCCACCAAGGTGTTTTCATCAACACGGACTCCAGTCCCTTTACCATGAAAAAATGACAACTTTCTTTAGGCATTTTCAAGAAGTGTCTTTCATAGGATATGACATTTCTTTCTTTCTTTATCCTCACCTGGGGATATGTTTCCATTGATTTTTAGAGAATGTGGAAGAGAAAGGGAAAGACAGAGAGAAACATCAAAGTGAGAGGAACACTTTGATTGGTTGCCTCCTGCATGAGCCCTGACCTGGGCCGGAGCCAGGGAGGAACCTGCAACCTAGGTACATGCCCTTGGTCAGAATTGAACCCAGAATCTGCGTTGGGCAGGCCGAGGCATTATCCACTGAGCCAAACTGGCTAGGACAGGATATGACATTTCTTAACCCTCCAGCAGCAGACCTTCCTTTTTTTCTCCAGGAGTGTGGTAAAAAAAAACCCTAGATCACTTTTTGGACTCTTATTACCCAAGTTACTAAGAATATTACCAGTGGCATACAGGGAGCTTAACCAATCAGCAGTCAGAAAAGGTGTTTCCTCTGTAGTTCACACCAATTGCTGGTTTGGCCCCTGCCCAGGCCTAACGCCTCTGGCGAGTCATTAGCCCTGGGCCAGGGCACCCCCAGCTCCAAGCCACCGTGGCCATCAAGGATCGCTGGATGGCTGCGCCCGGGTTCGGGCTGCCACCACCATCAAGGATCACTGGCTGGCTCCTCCCCGGCCCAAGCCTAAAGCCTCTGGCCGAGACATTAGGCCTGGGCCGGGGCACCCCCAGGTCCCCGCCACCGCAGCCATCAACGATCCCTGGCTGGCTCCTCCCTGACCCAGGCCTAAAGCCTCAGGCCGAGGTTTTAGGCCTGGGCCGGGGCACCCCCAGCTCCCGCCGCAGCCGCCCCCGCCATCTATGATCGCTGGCTGGTTCCACCCCGGTTCCCCCTGCCATCACCGCCATCAACCATCGCTGGCTCAATGATCGCTGGCCTGCTCCTCCCTTACCCAGGCCTAAAGCCTCAGTCTGTGGCTTGGAGCCGATATATGCAAATTAGCCGCCATCTTGGTTGTCAGTTAATTTGCATATACTAACTGATTAGCCAATGAAAAGGGTAGAGGTCGTACGCTAATTACCATGTTTCTCTCTTTTTTTTTATTTTTTTAATATATTTTATTGATTTTTTGCAGAGAGGAAGGGAGAGAGATAGAGAGTTAGAAACATCGATGAGAGAGAAACATCGATCAGCTGCCTCCTGCACATCTCCTACTGGGGATGTGCCCGCAACCA
Source organism: Myotis lucifugus (assembly GCF_000147115.1). Taxonomy (NCBI): domain Eukaryota; kingdom Metazoa; phylum Chordata; class Mammalia; order Chiroptera; family Vespertilionidae; genus Myotis; species Myotis lucifugus. Next base: position 29,946 of record NW_005872295.1, on the reverse strand, counting down.
AGGTACATGCCCTTGACCGGAATCGAACCTAGGACCTTTCAGTCCGCAGGCCGATGCTCTATCCACTGAGCCAAACTGGTTTCGGCTACCATGTTTCTCTTTTATTAGTGTAGATAAGGTGCAAATCTAAAGATAATTATGAAGAATTTCATAAAATACTTGGATCAAACACTGAAGTGGTCTGGTCCCCCAGTGACCTCCCCACAAGCCCCAGAACAGTTTCAGATAAGCCACCTAATTTCTTATTAAAGATCCCAATGAAAGATTTCTGATGGGCCTTTGTTAACTTGTATAGATTCTGACATCATACAATTCATTGTTAAATTAATGTTCACCTATTTATTGAGTCTACTTCAGTGAAACAGAGAGTAGACTGCAGCTACTTATATATAAAAGACAAGTATCACATGATCTCACTCATATAAAGAGCAAAATAAACTGATGAACAAAATAAATCCAGAGGCATAGAAGCATGGAACAGACTGTAGACTCTCAGAGGGGAAGACAGGAAAAGATTAACCAAAGCACTTGTTTGCATAACCCACTGACACAGACAGTAGGGTGGTGAAGGCCTTGTGGGAAGAGGGTTGGTGGGTGAGGGCTAGAAGGAGCCAATGGGGGAAAAAGGGAGACATCTGTAATACTTTCAAAAATAAAGATTAAGAAACAAAACAAAACAAAAACACACAAAAAAACTTACCACCCTGAACCATAAGTCAAGAGCTTTGTTTTATTAGCATATAGAATATAAGAGTTTGAAGTAACTTAGGAATACTTTCTAATTGAAGGCTGATAAAAAGGAATCTCAAAGAGATTCATTGACCTCATTATTACACAGCTAACAATGGTTGGTGTGAGACTCAAGTTCAAGTATTCTGACCTCATGTCTAGGACTCTTTCCACTCAGAGTTGTGTGTCTATTGTTATTTTTGGAGCATCTCTTTTGTTACAGAGCTAAGAGCCTTAAATACACTGTCATATTCAAAACTCACAACATCGCTATGAGGTGCATATAATGACCTGAGTTTTTCCAAATAGGAAACTGAATCTAACATTTCGTCATTTCTCGCCCAGGTAGGAAATGACAGGCTCCAAAGCTTGTATTCTTAGCCTACCCCATGCCGCCACCTTTCTCTGACATTCCCCTCTGCAATATTGCTCCAGTAGGGAGCCTCTAGGCCCCATTCTGAAGTTTCATAAATGCTAACCCAGTTTGTAAGGAGAAATGATATCCCGGATTAGAAAATGAGCTGCTTTCTTTTCTGTGAATTTTCCAAAGAAAAGTTCACAAGATAATTATAACCTGCTCATTTCCCCCTTTATTTCATTAACAGTTCCTAGAACCTCGAAGCCTTTGAAAAGCGATGCGTAAGGAATGCAGCTAGACTATAAGGCAGTGCATTGGAGCAGAAGGTGGCATTTTACCCAGAGAGAGATGACCCCACAGTACAATGCCAACGTGGTATTTTTCCACAATGTTGGCATTTTAGCAGCAGGTTGTAGTTCAATGGGAGAATAATAATGTTCACTTGCATATCAAAATCAGAAAATCTCAGTAGATGATGTGATTATTTCATTGAAAAGCACGGGAATGTTTTAAACAGGGTTATGTCATGCATGCCATAATGAAATTGTGTGAGCACATCCATTTTGTAGCTATAAAGTATAGTTTCTTTTGGTTTTAGAAATTTGTACTTATATAAAACTAGAGGCCTGGTGCACAAAAATTTGTGCACTGTAGGGGGGGGGGGTCATCCCTCAGCCCAGCCTGTGCCCTCTTGCAGTCTGGGACCCCTCGGGGGATGACCACCTGCTGGCTTAGGCCTGCTCCCCAGGGGATTGGGCCTAAGCTGGCAATCAGACATCCCTCTGGCAGCACGGCAGCCCTCAGGGGCTGTCCACTTGCCAGCGGGAAGCAGATCTAAGCTGCAGTCGGACATCCTTAGCGCTGTTGAGGAGGCAGGAGAGGCTCCCACCACCACCGCTGTACTGGCAGCCATCAGCCTGGCTTGTGGCTGAGCAGAGCTCCCCCATGTGGGAGCACACTGACCACCTGAGGGCAGCTCCTGCATTGAGCGTCTGCCTCCTGGTGGTCAGTGTGTCATAGTGACCAGTCATTCCCAGTCTTTCTGCTGTTAGGGTCAGTTTGCATATTACCCTTTTACTATATAGGACAGAGGCCTGGTGCACAGGTGGGGGCCAGCTGGTTTGCCCTAAGGGTGTCCCAGATCAGGGTGGGGGTCCCACTGGGGTGCCTGGCCAGCCTGGGTGAGGGGCTGATGGCTGTTTGCAGCTGGTCACACCCCCCTTAGGGTGGGGGTCCCCACTGGGGTGCCTGGCCAGTCTGGGTGAGGGACTGAGGGCCGTTTTCAGGCTGGCTGGCGACTGAAGCTCCCAGCCTCTCCTTTTTCTCTCTCTCTTTTTATTTTTTAAATTCTGGGATTTATTTACCTACTATAATTGAAACTTTGTTGCTGTCACTGGAGCTGAGAGCCGGGCTTCTGCTCGCTCCAGCTCTGAGGCCACGGCCTGCTGAAAGCAGGTATCTGGGGTTTGTTTAGCTTCTATAATTGAAACTTTGTTGCTTTCAGAGCTCAGAGCCGGGCCGCGGCAGGCGAGGAACCTTGGCTTGCTCCATCACTGGAGCAAGCAAGTCTCCTGCTTGCTTCAGCCTGCGTGGCTGCCGGCCGCCATCTTGGTTGGGATAATTTGCATATCTCGCTGATTAGCCAATGGGAGGTGTAGGGAAGGTATGGTCAATTACCATGTTTGTCTATTATTAGATAGGATGGGGCGAATATGTGTTGAATAGTATCGTACGGGAATAACATGGCAGTTTCAGGCAAATTAAAACATGTTTCTTTTACAGTCAGTGTGGAGACCCTTGGCAGGCAAATTCCTCCATGCTTCCATGTCCTTCGCTGAGCAACAGGGGCAAGCCTTTCATTTCCTCTTTCTCACACACATGTGCCATGTGTGTAGCCATGGCATGCTGGGCATATTTAGAGATTACTTGTCATTTAGTATTTGATTAAGGACAGAACAAGGGGGCATTCCTCATCATGATTTGTTTCCATTCTAGAGTAGAAACTCATCAATAACAGAAAAGGTGATCCCTTTAGTAGGATTACTTTGCTTTTAAGTTTTGGAAGAAATGGTTTTTAAATAAGCTAGTGAGGACACAATTTTTCCTAGACTCAGTAAGTATGGGGTTAGAAGTATCCCCCTGTGGCTTGCAAGTATCATTTTCTTGTTGTGAGACTGCTGGTTCTGTTCCAAGAAATACTAATGGCATATATATATATAAATTATTGATTTTTTACAGAGAGGAAGGGAGAAGGATAGAGAGTTAGAAGCATCGATGAGAGAGAAACATCGATCAGCTGCCTCCTGCATACCTCCCACTGGGGATGTGCCTGCAACCAAGGTACATGCCCTTGACTGGAATCGAACCTGGGACTCATCAGTCTGCAGGCTGATGCTCTATCCACTGAGCCAAACCAGTTAGGGCTACATATATTTTTTATTTTAGTATTAATTCCACTATATTTACCACAAATCTAAAAGTCCTCATCAAGACTTCCTAAAGGTGGCTTGAAATTTACATTTCAAATATCGCATAGTTACCAAGATCTGGGGAATTTGACACAATTTTTTAAAAATATGTCATATGGCAAAACCATAAAAGTCAAGGGTAACATGGTGGGAATTCTAGCCTGTATTTTCTATTCTCTGTGTGCATGTGTGTGTGTGTGTGTGTGTGTGTGTGTTTGTGTGTGTACAGACATGCACACAAAGAAGGGTGATAGAAATTGTGTGACCACACCCTTCTTTGATACAATGAATGAATTGATTTTAATTCATAAGATGAGGTTTATATCTCTAGCTTCCTGCTGGAGAAATTTCTTTAAATATATTTAAGCTGTTAAGTAAGAGTAAAAAAATGAATGCCATGTGTTCTGAATAGCCTGATCCTTTGATGCTCCTCTGTGTTTTTTTTTTTTTGTTTTGTTTTGTTTTCTTGTTTTGTTTTTGTCAACTCAAGATCAACATAATTAAGCTAAGATCTCTTGGTCTGTGTTAGAATTTTTCTTTTTAGGTTACTGTGAGATTTTTTTGTTTTGGCTTCTGTTACTTTTGAAAGTCGCTTCTACTCAATATACTTAATAGTAACAAATATTAACTTCAGTAAGTGAAATAATAGAGCATGTTGCCAACTTAATCAAATCACCTGTATGGCAACGATGATTTCACTGATGCTCTTAGAGTTGCTTATTAGAAGTGTCCTTGGGAGCCCTTTATCTCTTATCATCTCCAATGGTCAGTCTGCTTCTGAATAACTTTTTCTGATTCCTCAAACTGGTTAATGTGTTTTGTGGTGTCCAGTACTCAGGTGACTGATACTTTCCAAACCACCCATATTCAGTTTTCAGTGACAATGGCATGTAGTAGTTTATTTCTAACCACCAGACCTGTTTGTGCTGGAGTATGTGTGTGTTCAGTTAAGCGTTGGATTTTACTTCCCATTTTGGTCAAAGAATAGGGGAAAATGATGCTTGTGCCTCTTTCTGTGTGTATGTTTTATTTTTCTAAATAGAAATGCATACACTATATATATTAATATATGTAGATTTATATATATATATATATGACATACATATATTGTGGGGAAAAGGAGACACTTGTGCATTGTTACTAGGAAAGTAAATTGATGTAGCCACTACGGAAAACAGTATGGAGGATCTTAAAAAAAAAAAAAAACAATGACAACTAAAAAAAAAAAAGAAAACAACTACCACTGGGTATTTATGCAAATAAATGAAAACATTAATTCAAAAAAAATATTTGCACCCCCAGCTTAGTTCAGCATTATTTCTAAGAGGCAAGACATGGAAAAAGCTTAAGTGTTCATGGATAGATGAAGAAATGGAAGATTTTATATATATATATATACTTGTGAGATTATATGTGTATATTTATTCAGCCATAAAAATGATTGAAATCTTGCTGTTTGAGACAACATGGTTGGACCTTGAGGGCATTATGCTAAGTGAAATAAGTCATACAGAGAAAGATAAATACCATATCATCTTACTTAGATGTGCAATCTTTTTGAGAAATGAGCTCATAAATATGGACAACAGTTTGGTGGTTGCCAGAGGTGGGGAATGGTGGTGGTCAAACTGTACAGACTTTCAGTTATAAATTAAATGTTATGCAGATGTAATGTACATGTTGACTATAATTAATAATACAATATTGTCTATATGATAGTTCCTTAGAAAGTAAATCTTAAAAGCTCTCATTAAAAGAAAAAATGTGTAACTATATAATGATGGACTTGACTTATTGTGATGATCATTTTGGAATATACACTAGTACATATATCAAATAATTATGGTGTCTATCTAAAACAAATATGATGTTATATGTCATATCTCAATACAAATATAACAAGCAGCAGCTGGAGTCAGCATGCCCCAAACCTGTCAATAAAAGGACCAAGAACCAGCACTACCACCAGCCTGCCTTGCTTCACAGTTGGGCCTCACCTGGGTACTTCCAAGCCCAATACAACATCTGCAGATCTCTCTGTAGCTCCTGCCAGGTGTCCCCAGGCAGTGGCTGACTTTGTACCTTCTGGGAGGCCCCAGAGCCAGTGCACCCAGTGGACAGCTTCAGATTATACCTGATTACAACTCTACACATCCACAAGTGACACACTCAAGGGGCAGACTCAGTGAGCACCAAAGCCCCACTGAAGTCTCCTGCACAGCAGCTCTTCCACTGTAGTTGTAGCTGGTCCTCTTAGCCAGTTGGCCTGAAGGTGAACTTTTCCCAGTGATGTTAACAGCACTCAAGACTCAACTACAACAGGACAGCGTACATAGCCAACACAGGGGTGCACCTAGAGTGCCCAGCTCAGGTTACTGGGAAAGCTGAGCCACTGGGCCCTTTAGAACACATAGTACACTGCCAGTTCTGGTAGACATAGCAACTCTACCCAATACATAGAAACAAACACAGGGAAGCAGTCAAAATGTGGAGACAAAGAAACATGTTGCAAATGAAATAAAAGAAATCTCCAGAAAAAGGAGTAAATGAAATGGAAGCAAGCAAATTACCAGATTCAGAGATCCAAACAATGGTTATAAGGATGCTCAAGGAACTTAATGAGAATTTCAAGGAATTTAGTCAGAACATCAAAGACATAAAAAAGGACTAATCAGAAATAAAAGATACACTAACTGAAATGAATAATTTACAGGGAATCAAGAGTGGAGTAGAAGTTTCTGAGAATAAAATCAGAGATTTGGAATATGAGGAATAAAAAAATGCCCAATCAGAACTGCAAAAAGAAAAAAGAATAAAAAATATGAAGACAGTGTAAGGAGACTCTGGGACAACTTCAAAGTACCAACATTTGTGTCATGGGGGTACCGGAAGGAGAAGAGAGGGAGCAAGAAATTGAAAATCTATTTGAAAAATAATGACAGAGTCCAGCTGATGTTGCTCAGTGGTTGAGCATCAACCACGAGGTCACTGTTCAATTCCCAGTCAGGGCACATGCCCAGGTTGTGGGCTCCATCCCCAGTGTGGGGCATTTATGAGGCAGCCGATCAATGATTCTTTCTCATCATTGATGTTTCTATCTCTCCATCTCCTTTCCTCTCTGAAATAAATAAAAATATATTTTAAAATTAAATTAAAAAATGACAGGATATTTCCCTTACCTGGTGAAAGAAATAGACATACAAGTCCAGGAAGCACAGAGAGTCCCAAATAAGATGAACCTTAAGAGGCCCACACGAAGACACACCATAATTAAAATGCCAAAGGTTAAAGACAAAGAGAGAATCTTAAAAGCAGCAAGAGAAAAGCAGTTAGTTACCTACAAGGAAATGCCCCTATGAATGTCAGCTGATTTCTCAACAGAAACTTCGCAAGCAAGAAGGGAGGGCCAAGAAATATTTAAAGTGATATAAAGCAAGGATCCAAAACCAAGGTTACTCTACCCAGCAAAGATATCATTTAGAATTGAAGGTCAAATAAAGAGCTTCCCAGACAAAAAAAAAACAACAAAAACCTAAAGAAGTTCATCACCACCAAAGCAGTATTGCATGAAATGTTAAAGGGTCTTCTTTGAGAAGAAGAAAAAGGAGGAAAAGGAGGAGGAGGAGGAGAAATAAAAAATATGAACAATAAAATGGCAAAAATACATCAGTAATTGAATCTAAAAATCAAAATAAACAAACAAGGAAGCTAAAGAACAAGATAAACTTATGAATAAAGTAGAACCAGAGGCCCGGAAAATGGAATAGACTGATAAATCTCAGAGGGAAGGGAGGAATGGGGGACTGGAAGAGATTAACCAAAGAACTTATATGCATACATGCATTACTCATGGACACAGACAACAGGGTGGTGAAAGCCTTTGGTGGGGCAGGATCCAGGTGGAGGGGGCAATGGGAGGAGAAAGGGAGGGGAACACCTGAAATACTCTCACCAATAAAGATTTAAGAAAAGAGTAGGAGGAGCGTCAGCTTTTCATTTTCTTGTAGTTCACTATGCTTGTATTTTTACCATCTTCAAGCTTCAGTTTCTTTGCGAGTCTTTTTAAGTTTCTGTTTCATTTTGTGAGTGTGTGTGTATGTGTGTATGTGTGTGTATGTGTGTATGTTTGAAAATCAGTTAATCCTTAAGTCTATGTAACCAGATCTACATTAAAAGTGTTAGGTGACCACTGCCAATTCCTTAGATTTGTGCCCTGCTTTCCCTCAAGATACCCCGTTTCTTATATGTAGCTCAAGACCATCTGATGTAGGGATGGGGTGGTAGTGTCCCTGTAAGTAAGCCTGTATATAAAACATTAGTCTGGCTTAATATACTTTTTCATATTTTTAGGCAAAACCGATATAGAGTCTTGGTACATTTCCTGCTTCTCACTGACTGTCCATTATTTCCTGTGTAGTGTGTTTACTCTGTAATAGAATCCACTAACTTTAAAGAAGAAAAATGTCAAAGCAGGTGCCCTGGGTAAAAACTGAAGTAAAAAACTTGATGATTTTGGGGGGGAATGGAAGTTTTGGCCAACTGAGTCCTTTAGTTAACATAATGTTGATTCAAATATATTTTTTATTGTGGTTTCAGATTTGTTGGAACATTTTAGTTTTATTTGTTTCATTTCATTTTAACATTAGTAAATGCATAGGAGTGAATCATGAACGTAGTTTAGTCATTCTTTAATTTCCAGGGACATTCAAAACAGCATGGGGTTTCCTCAGAAGGGCACTGATGGTTAAAATATTTAGGATTTTAAAAAAACAGAAACACCTTTTTATCACTTAAAATCCCTGATTCAAAGTAATTGCTTTGAATGTCTGGCATTGCTCCAGTGTCTTAATTTTGAGTTTGATTTTTCATTGGTGGGTGTGTAGACATTGAAACTTGTGTAGATTCTAGCCCTGGCAGGTGTGACTCAGCTGGTTGAGTGTGGTCCCACGCACCACCAGGTTGATTCTGGCTAGGACACATGCCTGACTTGCTGGCTTGATCCCCAGTAGGGGGCATGCAGGAGGCAGCCAATTCATGTTTCTCTCTCTCTCCCTTTCCTTTCCTCTCTTCCTCTAAAATCATAAAAACAAAAGTTGTGTAGATTCTAGGAAAACCTAGCTTGTCGGTAGGTCTTTTAAACAAGTTTCTTTCTTGTGATCATTTGATTTATCATGTTTTATCAAATCTAAGGTTTCATAAGTTATAATATATATATATTTTAAGTACCTCTAAGAAAAATATAAAGTACCATCCAATATATTTTTTAAACAAAAATGATTGTAGGGTTCAGCCTTGTTTTGGACATGTAAAAGTGTGGGGGAAAAGGCACATCTTAAGGTTGACAGAATACAATACATCCCTGTGTCTTCCAGCAAATATTCAAGGAGGCTTTCAAGGATTTATAAAGTACTGGAAAGTAACAGACCTTAAAGGAAAATGATTTTTTAAAAAGCAAAAATAAATATAAGTACTGATAAGGAGTAAAGGTTGGGACTAATGCAGTAATAATTATTACTGAATCATATGTTTACAGCAGGGACCAAACTTTGGATTAAACTTTTTGATGTCAGTGTAAAAAGGAAACATTAATTTATTACTCAATTCAATGTCCATAAAATAAAATCAGTTTCTAAGGAGAAGCTTCAATATTCTTATGTATGATTTATGAAGTCACACATAAATTCTCTATATAATGTGAAGAATGACATCTTACCAATAACCTTAGACTGTACACAGTGAGCTTCCTAAAACTCTGAGTGATAGTATTCTCTCCACTGAGGAACATTATAGAATGTAAGGGGGGAGGCTGGACTGGATGAAAGAGGGTGAAAGGATTAACCAAAGTCATGTATGCATAACCCGTAGACACAGACAACAGTGTGGTGATGGTCAGAGGGAAGGGGGGGGGTAGGTGCAGGTGGGAAAAATGAGGGGGGGGGGATAAGAACATCTGTAATAGTGCCAACAATGAAAATAAAGTTTAAAAATAAATTCAAGATACTCTTGGTGGGGAAAAAAAAATCCCAAATGCTCCCACCAGATAGAATAGCATGTCTCTTTGCTAATATGCTTTAACTTAGTGTGGTTGAGATTTTATAATAGGTGGGGAGAGAAATGAACTGAACTCCCTTCAAGCAAGCTAAATGCTGTTTCTCTCAGACAAGTGTTTGGATGGCGGTGAATCTATATTGTATCCCTTGGAGGTTGAGAAGTGGGACTCCTCTGTGCTGCTCCTGGCATATGAAACAGCATGCCTTCACAGAGAGTGGAGAATGTGTTAGTTTAACATCCTCTAAGGGAAATTGAGTTTCTTCTGAAGAACATGTGCCTAAAGAGAGGGACACCCTCTTTCATCTTGGCTCACAGACAGTATCGAGGTACTTCCTAGGAAATAAGTTTGAATGACTTCTCATGTACCGGATGAGTAGATGATCCACTGCCCAACTGATCTGTTCTATAAGTCACATCCACATAAATTTTAGCCTGGAAAAAAATAACAATATATGTACAACTAGCTACTTATCTTGACCATAAAAATACTTCAACACCTAATCATAGAATATATAATTTGGGGTTACTTTCAGACTTCTACTTGCTGGTATTATATTCTTTAAGATAAAGTATTTGGGAAATGTATACCAAAGCAACTGAGTGAGAAGTCTTGTCTTGTAGAATTATTTAAGAGTTAAAGTGTCTCTACAAAAAATAATAACATAAATGCAGCACACTGTGTATGCTTTCTTTATAGCAATGGTTAACCAGGGGAAATTCAGGTCTCTTTTAGATTCTTCAATTGCTCCTGGAATAAATAACTTGCTTTTGATAATTTTTTTTCAAATATTCACCTCACTAAGCTCTTGCGTTTTTTAGGCTACACAGTAATCAAAGCCCTATCTAATATTAATTGAGTGATTATGACAAATAAAATACTTCAGAACGATGCCAACAATAGAATTCACAGACTTACTACTCTCATCTGTAAATTGAGTGAATTGAGCAAAATGATGCCCGACTTGTTTTTGTTTTCGGTTTCCTTTCATTGATTTTCTGGAGATCAAGTAATTGCTTGGTTCTCAGCATTCTCATCTCTATGCTCTCACTTTTCTAAACTCCTTGTGATTTCTTAATAGTAGAGGTGGCCTTCCAACCAAGAGTCAGATGATCAATTCACCAACAAGTTCTGGCTACTAAAATAAGAGAAAGAGTTTATTTGTTAGAAGTAATTTCTCTGTCTCTTTCTTTTCCTTCAACTGAACTGCTATTTCTGAAAGTAAAGTCTATATATATACTAATAAAAGGGTAATATGCTAATTAGCCCGGATAGACCAGACATCTTCTGGACGTCCTTCTGGACAAAGCCACAGCAGCTGCAAAGGCTGAGAACAGCAGACAGCTGTGGTGGCTGCAAGGGCCAAGGAGGGCCAGCAACCACAGCGGCTGGCAGTGGCAGCAGCAGCAGTGGGATGATGGGGGCGGCGCCTTCCCCTGATTGGCCTGGTCGGCTCCTGCAGAGGGAGGCCAGACTGCGGCTTAGGGGGACCGGACCCAAGCTGTCAGTAGGACATCCCCTGAGGGCTCCCAGACTGTGAGATGGAGCAGGCTGGGCTGAGGGACCCCCCAGTTCATGAATTTTCATGCACTGGGCCTCTAGTATCTATCTAATAATAGGATATATATGAGATTGGTTGGGATGCTGTCATGTAACGACCAAACAGCAGGGAACTGAGGCTGCATGGTGTCTGCCCGGAGCGGGGAACCTCAGGCTGGCACCAGGCTGGGGGACCTCTGGCCGTACTTGACGAGGGACCTGAGGCCATGCCACCTGCCCCGGCACCGGGCTGGGGGATCTGAGGCTGTGCCAGGGGGACCTGAGGCTGCACCCCCTGCCCAGTGGGGCTTGACGGGGGACCTGAGGTTGCACCCCCCCACCCAGCACCGGGCTTGGGGACCTGAGGCTGTGCCCCCCGCCTGGAGGGGCTTGATGGGGTGGGGCTGGCTGGGTCTGGGTCTCCTGTGATTTCAAAGTGTATGGGAGTGGGCGGGGAATTGACTCTGGGTCCCATGGCGTGCCCCAGACTCTGACAGGAGGGTGATTTTCATATACATTTTACTGATTTTCTTTTATATCTGACACTTCTATTATATAGAAAGGCAAATAACAATATTAAAATATTTCCTCTAATTAATTTCCTTTTAATATGCATGAATTTCGTGCACTGGGCCACTAGTATATACACATCTCTCTCTCTCTCTCTCTCTCTCTCTATATATATATATATATATATATATATATATATATATATATATATATATAACTAGAGGCCCGGTGCACAAAAATTTGTGCACTTGGGGGAGTCCCTCAGCCCGGCCTATGCCCTCTTGCAGTCTGGGACCCCTCAGAGGATGTCCACCTGCTGGCTTAGGCCCGCTCCCTGGGGGATCGGGCCCAAGCTGGCAGTCAGACATCCCTCTGGCAGCACAGCAACCCTCGGGGGATGTCCACTTGCCAGCGGGGAGCAGACCTAAGCTGCAGTCGGACATCCTTAGCGCTGCTGAGGAGGCAGGAGAGTCTCCCACCACCACTGCTGTACTGGCAGCTGTCAGCCTGGCTTGTGGCTGAGCAGAGCTCCCCCTGTGTGAGCGCACTGACCACCAGAGGGCAGCTCCTGCATTGAGTGTCTGCCCCCTGGTGGTCAGTGTGTGTCACAGTGACCAGTCATTCCCAGTCTTTCTGCTGTTAGGGTCAGTTTGCATATTACCCTTTTATTGTATAGGATTCTGTGTGATGAGTACAAAAGGCCCTATTCCAGATCTCCCTGAACAGAAACACTGTAAGATGTGGAAATTTGCCTTCTAGGAGGCACTAGGTGGTTCTTAGGCATGATAAAATCTGATGATCGCTGTCCTAGAATTCAGAGCTTCTGAAATTACAATGTGCATACAAATTATCTAGGAATCTTGTGTAAAATGCAGATTCTTTTTTAGTAGGTCTAGGGTGGGGCCTGGGAGTCTATATTTCTAACAAGCCCCAGGTGACAATGATGTCTCCAGAACTCACTTTTGACTGACTGCTATATGGGTGATGTTTAGACCAATGATACCATTGCTGGCTCTGGGCAGATGTGACAGAGCTGCCAAGACAAAGTTTCCCATTGCCCTCACTACTGTTTATTGCTTTGGAAAAAATATGTATTCTATGCCTATTGTTGTCCTGGAAGTAGAGCACTGATCAAGTAGAAGAGTCATGGTCAGATAAATTTTCTTATAATAACACACATTGCAAGAAAAATAAAAGAATGAAATTGTATCGGACACTGTCTTACTACTTTTGTGCCAGAATGACATTAACTGATGAGCAGTCTACATCAGCCTGTGTCTCACATGGTTTATATTCAGATCACACCATCCACATAGGAAAACAAAGTGCCTATCCTCTGGCTATTGCTGAGGTCTTTCATTGGCCAAGGTTCATAGGGACCATCATTATGAACCCCTGGTCCAGTCCCTTGACCACTTACACTCTTATCTATGAGCTCTATGACTTCTCTTTTTTGATGAGAGGCAGACACATTGAAGAAATATTTGAAGTGGAGCTAGAAAGAAGTCAAGTATCCTTTTAAGCTGAGGTTGAGGAGCCTTCAGAGGGGGATTTTCAAGATTAGAAGAGGAGTTGGCATAGCCAGTGAAACCCAGTTCTGGAGGATGTGATCAGAAGATTAGTTAAAGGGGTAGTGGTATCAGAATGCCTTTCCTGGCATAGGAGGGAGCAAGATACAAATGGGTACAGAGAAAAGTAAGTTTGATGGTAGATAATGTCCTTTTGTGGCTACAAGACTTTGGAGAAGGAAGTTTATTACTAAGAGAATTAGCTAGGAGATATTTCTAGGAGGAAGGATAATTGAGTCAATGGCACTAAATGTGGGAGAGTGTTATGATAAGATCAAACTAATTTGATCATGACAACTTATTAAGTACCTGAGTGAGATATCAGTTTAAGAAGGCTCTGCTATAGGAGGTGTGGGGGTAAAAGCAAAATTTAGTGGGTTGAGAAATGAATAATGTGCACATATTAGTTTAATAACCAGAAAAATACAAATAAAGACAAATCAAGATAAGTAAAATGTTTCATAAATATTTTAAAATTTCTTAACATAATGAATGATGGGCACAGCTCTAGTTTCTCCGTCCACATTCACACTGTGTATGAAGTAAAGTGACCAATAGATCCACTATTACAGATGAACAGAATAATCCCAAGTTTTCACTTGGTCATAACTTCCTTTCCAAACTGTGCTGCTCCCCTCCAGGCACAGTGTGGACCCCCCACGGATAAGAGCCATCTCACTTGGCCGGGCATGTGTCAGACAATTGCCCGGTGTCTCCTGGCTGCCATGAATGATTACTGGGTGCACAAGCAGACAGAGCAAATGCAAGAGAAGTCAGGCCTGGATTCTCAAAGGAGTCATAGCCCCTTGCCAGACAAATCCTTCTGAAAATTCACTGACATCCATGTTTCTTCCCAATCAGGTTCACAAAGTATCCAAGATGCTCATCCAGGGAGAAACAGGGATATCCTCTGGCACAGAGAGAAGAGGTTAAATAGATTAACTGGAACATCTCTGCACTTTAGGAGAAGATGGCTCCAAAGACAGGAGACATTTGTGACTGGTTTCAGTCAAGGACAGCTCACAGGCCTCTGCTGCCGCTCCCGTCACTCCATCCATGCGGTGGGCCTCTCCCACACTCTACCTCTCCCACTTCTGCAGGGGCTGGATGAGGTCCCAACATCCCTAACCAGATAACAGGGATAGAATCCTGGGGCCAGCGAATACCAATAGCAACCAGATTACTATAAAGATGGGGGAAACCTTGGCTTAAAAAAATGGGGGAAAAGGACTACATTTCTCAAATGCAAAATTTAGTGGGTTGAGAAAAAGAAAATGGACTTTAATATAGGCTTTTCTTTAAAAAAAAAATTGGCAGTGACTAATACAATCTAAAATCCTTAGCTTGGATAGTACGAAATCCTTTATATACTATATTTTTTCAGAGAATTTCAAAGTTTTGTTCTACCACATCTATCTAACCTTACTTCCTATAGCTTTCATATACAGCCTTCTTTTCAAGTAGGACTGGTCTCCTTACTGGCTTGGAAAACATCATGTCCATTTCAACGTTATTACCCCTTGTCTCCTTTGCTGGAACTTCTTCCTTTCTTTCTTTTTGTCCTACTGCACAAAAGGTGTGCTCCAAAATTGTTAGAGTGGAAAGGAGTGTGTGTAGCTTTGAATGACTCAGGCCTTGGGTGAAAGTTGGTGTGGGGATTAGAAAGAGAGCCTGCTTGTGAAAGGAAGAGGCATAGCATCCAAGCAGGGATTTCAACAGGATAGCAATACGTTAAAAGGCTACTAACAAATTGAGATAAACACTTAAAAATCTTTACGTACCATCTACCTAAGACCTAGTGTTAGTCTGAATGTCTAACCTTACACAAAGATACCTGTAGCCTCTAGGGGTCATTGGTATGGCTCTTTATTATTTAAATTGTTTTCTATATTCCTCCTTAAATTTCTTTGATCATTTTCTGCATAGAATATTCTATATTTTGTGTTATGTTTATCTCTGATAATATCAATGGATGGTTATTGTGAATATGATATTAGATTTTTCATTGGTTACTGCTGTTCTATTAGATTTTCTTGTTTATCTAGTATTTAGCCACCTCATTCTTCTTTTTATAGTAGTTCAAATTGTTTAACTTTTAATTCTTTTATATCTTCTTGATAGAATCATATTCTCTATAAGTAATGACATTATATAGTGCCTGCCTTTGTAATATTTATGTTTTCTTTCTCTTTGTTACATATAAAAAGTCCTCCTTTATTCAAGGGGTATATGTTCCAAACCCCCAGTGGATAGTACCAAACCCTATATAGACTATGTTTTTTCCTATGCAGACATACCTGTGATAAAGTTGAATATAAATTAGTCACAATAAGAGATTAATGTCTATAGCTATAATAAAATAGAATAATTGATGTGAATGTGCATTGAGTAAAATAAGGATTATCTGAACACCAGCACTGCCATATCATTGATCTGATAAACCCAGAGGGCTACTCAGTGACCAGAGGGTGGGGAGCATATACGGTGTGGATACGCTGGACAGAGGGATGCCTCACATCCCTGCAGCACAGAACAGGGCAGCTGGGATTTCATCATGCTACTAGAAAGACATTCATTTAACCTGATGAATTGTTTATTTCTGGAATTTCCCATTTAATATTTTTGGACTTGCTGACCGTGGATAACTGAAACCATGGAAAGCAAAACCTCCGATGGGGGAGGCAGGGCTACTGCAAGTTGTTGACTTTGTCTTCCAACAAAACACTGACAAACAATGAGGAGAGTCCACAGGTATTTCTTTATCCTAAACCAGTGGCTCTCAACCTGTGGGTCGCGATCCCTTTGGCGGTCGAACGACCCTTTCACAGGGGTTACCTAAGACCATCCTGCATATCAGATATTTACATTATGATTCATAACAGTAGCAACATTACAGTTATGAAGTAGCAACAAAAATAATTTTATGATTGAGTCACAACATGAGGAACTGTATTTAAAGGGCCAGAAGGTTGAGAACCACTGTCCTAAACTGATTAGGGCATGAACATTTATGGAGCCCCATCATTTCCCTTTATTTCCCTTTCATACATCATATTCTTCCATCCATGAGTAAATGAAAGCTTTTACTAGAAGAAGATTGAATTGATTTGTTTCATTTGGAAGTAATCACATTTTTCTGAGCAACTGCCTGTTAATGTTTTATGTTTGTTTATTTTTCCATGTAACTGACATTGTACATTGACTTGTTATTATGTGCATTACCTAAACAGTGCTTAGTACAGTAAAGTAACATGAGGTAACAGAAGAATTGAATTCCGTTTGCCTTTACAAAAATGAACTCATGGTATAGTCATTAAGTATGTTCGTAGATTTGCTATCAGCTTCTACTCCTTAAAATGGTCAACATGCCTACAGTTAACAACTCCCTCCCCAATTTATATTTTTTTCTAATTTGAGAAGACTAAAAAAGTAGATCCCCAAACTTCTTAGAACTATGTATAAAATGAGCATAAATCAGTTATAAGTGAGAATGGGAATATTTTCTAATGCACAGTATGATGAATGTAGACAACAGCTATATACACTAATTATGGAATGTGATAGAGATGCTAAACATCACTACAGCAGCAACTGTATTACAATACATAAATATAACAAATTAACACATTGTACATATTAAATTTAGACGGTCTTGTATCTCAAAATATTCAATATAAAGAAAACTATTTAAAAATTCTTATTTTAAAAAAAAGTGTTGAGCTGTTTGCTGTGCTTCCTCAGAGGGCTTATGCTTCCAGGTGTTGGCAGTGTGGGTAGTTGAAGCTCCTGGGAGAGTGCTGTGTGCCTGTGTTAGAGTACCCTCACTGCTGAGAACAGTTTTGCACCCCAGAAAAGCGACTTTTCCACAGGCTGCCTTTCTTACGATGGTTGCCTCTTCATGGGTGGGACTGAAAAGTCTATAAAGTGTTACTTACTGGCTGCATATGCATTTGACAGCTCACTACCATTATCTGACACTCCTATTCACAGTGACCTTACAGTTCTTTTTGTGTGTGTAGTAATTGTACTTAAATGTCCTTATAGAGTCTTTCAATTCACTGCATCTAATTAGCAATCAAAAGCTGAATACAAAGACTCCAGACTCTGTATCAACCACTTAAGTATTGGTTCTACCTGTATTCATCATCTTAGCTCACATTTATTCACTATGTTTCTTCCTCTGATGTGATCTCATGCCCCATAAATTGACTGGACATTAATTGTGATTTTGGCTAATAATCACTTGGCTTGCTCTTGGATTTGGAGTAACCGCAGAAACTACAACATTTAGAACTTTTCTATGGACTAGCTTTTTTGATAACCTCCAATCAAATCTGTCTGCTAAGCAGGACAAATGTCAAGGAAAATCAACCACATGCTTATAAAACTGATAAAAAATGCAGGGGGAATGGTGACTAGCAACTTTTGCTGAATAGAATGAGGAACCATTGCATTCACTTTCCTCCCAAACTTCTCCATGGGACAGAATAAAGGTCCGGAATTCTACAGGAGATAACTTGATTAAAAAATATTAAAAGCTTTGTTAGCAAATGAAATAGCTCTAGATATAGTACTGAAAGAAGTTTGGCAGTTGAAATATGTTTCCAGATTATGATACTTAGAAGAGGAGTGATAATGCAAATCTGATTTCAATTCTGACAGTTTTAGCTGGTTAACCAAATGTTTAGATGAAATCAGTCAATCCCCTCAGATTAAATTTACCATTTTGTTTTTAAAAGATGAGATTAGCAATAGAAATAATCTTCAGGCATATCTCAGAGGTGGGGGTGAGGGTGAGAACTGGAAGAGATTAGCCAAAGAACATACTAGGACATGATTATATGTGTAGCCCATGGACACAGACAACAATGCGGTGAAGGCTTGGGGGTGGGGGAGGCTGGGTGGAAGGGGTGAAGGTGGGGGAATTGGGGGACATCTTTAATACTGTCAACAATAAAAAAAGGAAAAGAGATGATCTTCAGAAGTCCTTGATAGGTGACACGTAAGTACTGGTATTGATGGCCCAGTGTTTATTAACTGCTCATTCACCTCTGCCCTGCCTTTCGGCCCAGGCCTGGGTACTGGTTCTCCCAAATCAGTGATCAGAGGCAATTCCAGGTTTTGTTTTATTTTCTTTCCTCCCTGAAGCTGGTTACTCCAACAAAAACGGTATTTGTTAATCTGTGAAAGCACAACCTCCAGGGAACTGGAAACTTTGAGAACTTTGAGCTACTGGCAAGTCTCTTCCTACTTAACTCACATAGTGTCATTTTTCTGCTTGAAATAAAGGACTGTTTATTTATGTGTCAATCCATATAATTCCACATTTTCCTTCAGTTGAAGCTGTGGAATATGCATTCACAATCTAATCATCAGAGGATATTTTACAGTGATGAGGCGATGTTATTTCTAGACAGTTTGGCAGAGGCCTCTTACAGCTTTTCTTTTGTATTTAAGGTGACGACCCTTGTGAACACCAGCAACAAAGGCCCATCAGGTAAAAAGAAAGGGAGGTCAAAGAAAGCCCACGTCCTGGCTGCGTCTGTAGAGCAAGCCACTCAGAACTTCCTGGAAAAGGGGGAACAGATCGCTAAGGAGAGTCAGGACCTCAAAGAAGAACTGATCGCTGCTGTGGAAGATGTGCGCAAGCAAGGTAGGCAGGAGAATGCTGTTCAAGAGGGGTGTGTGTGAATGTGTCAACCACGGAGTGTTCTCTAGAATCATTGCATATTTGTTCAAAGGAGTCATCTTATTTTTCCCCTCTCTATCTCACTTGTCTTTTTAAACATTTGGTAGGATTAGGTCCATAGAGGTGTTTTTGCCGTGGCAGAACAGCACAGGTACACTCCAAAGCTGCTGTGGCTTCAAAGTCTTCAGTTGTTTTCTCTCAATAGATGAAAACAAACTCTGTGTCAGCTCAGTCTTTTTTTTAAAATATTTTTTATTGATTTCAGAGAGGAAGGGAAAGAGAGAGAGAGATAGAAACCTCAATGATGAGAGAGAATCACTGATCGGCTGCCTCCTGCACTCTCCACACCGGGGACCAAGCCTGCAACTGGGGCATGTGTCCAGACCAGGAATTGAACCTTGACCTCCTGGTTCATCTCTCAACTACTGAGCCAAGCCTCTGGGCTCAGCTCAGTCTTTAGGGAGAAAAGAATAAGGAGAGCTCATGCTGATAGAGTCAACAAATGCCAGGATTATAAGGATGAAGGGAGGAAAGGAATAAAGTCCTGTAATAAATTATTGTTGTTTGTATGACTCCAAAATTGCTATTTACAGGTCACAGCTTTCCTCTAAAAATGTAGCTAGTTCAGCAGTGGGCAAACTACGGCCCGCGGGCCGGATCCGGCCCGTTTGAAATGAATAAAACTAAAAAAAAAAAGACCGTACCCTTTTATGTAATGATGTTTACTTTGAATTTATATTAGTTCACACAAACACTTCATCCATGCTTTTGTTCCGGCCCTCCGGTCCAGTTTAAGAACCCATTGTAGCCCTTGAGTCAAAAAGTTTGCCCACTCCTGACTAGTTGGTTATCGATAGATTAATCAATTACATAGCTAACTAGTTAGCTAAAATGCTATTTATTCACCATGTTAAAAAGTTTTGGGGTGTTATAAGATACAGAAAGCAAACTGTATGGCTTACCTGTTTTTAAGTGTACCAGTAGTGTAAATTATAGTCCCATTGTTGAGTAACCAATCCCCAGAACTTTTTCATCTTGCAACACTGAAACTCTATCCCTATTAAGCAAAACTCTCCCTTGCCCTCTCCCCCTAACTCCCGGCAACCACTGGTCCCTAGGCTACTTTCTCAAAGCATTTATCTATGTGACATCTTTAGTTGAGAATTCTAAGGCATCATGAAATCAAAACAGAAATCACCTCCCTAGCCTGGCCTCCCTCCTGCATCGTTTACCGTGGTGAATGACACACCTATGTACCCAGTGGCACATTGCAGAAATCTTGGTGTTATACTTGTCATTTCTCTCTCTTTCCAAATACAATCAGTTATGAAGTCTCATAGATTTTAACTACTAAATACCTCTTAAATGGATCAATTCCTGTTTTAGTTAATCAAAAGGACCATGTTTTAGCTGCCTTGGGGCCTTTATACATGCTGTTTCCTTTCACACAGTTGAAGGCAACTCATTCTGCATATCTCAGCTCAAAGTACACCTTCCCAGGGAACCCTTTCCGGCATGGCTCTTTACATGGTCAATTTCCGTAGGATAGTTTAATAATTGTGGGCTAACTTTACTGATAACTTTCTTCTTTGCCAAACTATAGATTAGTAAATATAGAGACCATACCATGTGTCTTTTACTGGTCAATGGTTTGCAATGCTTAATAATCATAAAACTTCAATAAATATTTGTTGAATGAATGAAGGTATAGATGAATGAAAGTTATTTTCCCTTCCTTCTTATAAACCTACC
Organism: Myotis lucifugus; assembly: GCF_000147115.1. NCBI lineage: Eukaryota > Metazoa > Chordata > Mammalia > Chiroptera > Vespertilionidae > Myotis > Myotis lucifugus. Next base: position 9,284 of record NW_005872295.1, on the reverse strand, counting down.
AATTTTAAAATTCAGAACTGGATAGTTCATCCCTCGAAATACTAACCCTCCTTCCAAACCAACAATGACCTTCTCTGCATGTGGCCACCTTATTTCCCCTAGAAGTTAATTTCATTTATATTACACTAATGTAAATGTTACTTTAATTTGAAATGTTAAAATTTGCATATTTTATCCAGGGCGGATGGAGTATATTTTTGCATATGTTTTTCAGCAATGTGTAACCTTACAAGTTTTCAAGTGCTATTCAAAACTGGTATTCCTTCTGAATTACAGATGGATACCTGTTTGTTTTAATGAATCTGTAGCCTTCATAATGTTTTTCCTTTCTTTTTTGGGGGGAGGGGGCGTCGTGTGTGGACTGACGTAATAAATGCACACATTTGAAGTGTATAGTTTGATAAGTTTTGACACATTTGTACACAGGGAAACCATCCCACACTCAAGTGAGTGGACTTACACCCTTGCCGGCATGGCTCAGTGGTTGGAACTTCAGACTGCGCACCAGAGAGTCGCAGGTTAGATTCCAGTCAAGGGCATGTACCTGCATTGCAGATTCATTCCCTGGCCCCCAGTTGAGCATATGCAGGAGCATGTGTAGGAGGCAACCAATAGATTTTTCTCTTCATATTGATGTTACTTTCTCTATCTCTCTCTTTCTCTCTCTCTGCCTCTCTCCCCTCCCTGCTTCCCCTTCCCTTTCACTCCCTCTAAAAATCAATGGGAAAAAATTATAATTTAGTAACTAACTTGTACTCCATATGGCAATAGCGCTCCTCCATATTAATGAGTAATCCGGGCTCTCAGGGTGATGGAGAGCAGAATCAGCATCCACTAGTCTCCCAGAAGGGGGTTGCATAGCTCAGTGTGGCGTAGAGTTGATAGTAGTTGTAAGTGATCCTGGAAACCTACGACTGGATAGTTGTGCAGCCAGTGAACCATCCGTAGAAAAGCTCCTAAATAGGAATGCAAAGGGAATTATTCCAGTCAGGTCTTAATGTTGAAATGCTGGGCCAAGGAAAGCTTGGGATAGGGAATGCCAAAACCTTTTGAATATTTACCAGCAAGATGT
>NW_005872295.1:0-6169 GCF_000147115.1 Myotis lucifugus | reverse complement strand
CTGTCCAAGAAGCTTCTACTGTCACAGTCCCGCATACCTCTTAGAGCTCCATGGTGGGAGGAGGAGGAGGGGAGAGCCCTCTCTCCTGCAGCACTTCCCACAGGGGAAAGCCTCTCTAAGGAGGAGCAGTGAGGGTGCTGAAAGGATTACCCTGCTCCTCTGCTTGTCCTGTTTCTCAAGTATCCCCTACGTTATGCCTCCACTCTTCCCATCCTGAATGCTTGCATCTCCTAGAGATACTGGACCCCCTTTTCTGTGCTGTGCTGCGGACTGACTGCCCTTGTACGGATGATATGTAACTGTGATTTGAGGTGGAGTTGTATTGGTTGTGGGGTGAGGTTTCACTCCTCTTTGGTGAGCAGGTCCCCACTGAAGGGGCGCACGTTCAGGGAAGAACATTCTAGGACAGAAATGGAGGACTTGGGAGGCAATCCTAGGTTACAGAGGGAAAGAGGACTCATATTTCTCTATGGGTCTCCCTTCTTTGAGCCTAGACTTTGCTGAGTCTAGACCCATTCGTTTTTAATAATATTTTTAAGTAATTTAATAAAGTGCACATTTATTAGTTCAAGCAAGGACAGACTTTAAAGTTAGACTGACGAGTGTTTCAGAGTACAGCTGAGCCATAGACCTGGTGATGCCTTGCTCTGTCCACACGCTGCTGCTCACTGTCCCTTCCATGGTCCCTCCTGCCCTTCCTTATAGAGGCGTTTTTCCAAGCATTTCTCAGAGAAGTTTGCAAACTGCCTGGTTCAGAAACACCTGGGTGAGGATGGGAGACAACCATAAAAATTCAAATTTCTGTGTTTAGCCTAAACCTGGATTCAGTATGGCGCGGTAACACTGGAATCTTTATTTCTAGAGAGTACCCCTTTATTTCTAGAGAGTGCCTCCCAAGATTGAGAATCACTAATAGTCTGAGTTAATTTATATCTTTAGATTTATCATCTTTAGTTTGTCTTTTTTTCCATTGGAGATGATTTTAACATCTGCAGTACTTTTAACTGTTGTACGTTTGACTAAATAAAATATATTTGTATGCCAAAGTTTGAACTAGTTGAGGGTCCAGGAATACCATATGTCAGTGATTTTCAACCTTCTTCATCTTATAGCACACACAGACTAACACTAAAATTCTACAGCACACCAAAAATCTATTACATTTTTTGCCGATCTGACAAAAAGAAATAGGTATAGTTTTGACTCGTTCACACTGGATGGCTATTGTTGTGTTGGCTATTGTCATTTTTTTTTTATTTGACAATCCAAGGGACAAGAGGTCAGTGCTCCTGACTAACGACTCATGTGTTGCCTGTTTTAACCATTCTTGCAGCACAAAGGTTGGAAGTCGCTACCCTAGGTCCACCTGGAGCCCTTTGTGTGGCCCCTGTTGCAACGTGTTGGGAGATTATGGCAGATTATTCTTTCATCTGACCCCCTCTCTTTAATCTTTAAGCGAGAATCACAATAGCTCCCATTTATTGGTGGCCACTTCATTTGGAAGACATTTTGCATATATTCTCTCAACATCATTCTGTTAGTCATTTGAAGAATTATTATCCATATTTTACATAAAACATTATTGATGCTGAAAAATGTTTATGTGAATTAATTGGGGCATTCAGTATCTATTTATTGAGTATTTACTGTGCACAGGCACTATTTTGGGTGCCGGGAATATAGAATAAAGAAAACAGACATTCCCTAACTATAGGACTACTGTATTTTGAGTTGAGACAGGCAATTAATAAGTAAAAAATTAAGCAGAGTGATGATTTCAAGCTATTGAAGTGTGACTTAAAAGTGGGATGACCTCCCTGGCTGGGTGGCTCAGTTGGTTGGAGCATTGTCTCCAAAAGAAAGAAAAGAGGTTATGGGTTCCATTCCCAGTGAAGACACATATCTAGATTGTGGGTTCCATCTCTTTTCAGGGAACGTTCGGGGGGCAGCCTATCAGTGTTTCTCTCTCACATTGATGTTTCTCTCTCCCCCTCTCTCTCAAATCAATAAATATATCCTCAGGTGAGTATTAAAAAAATGGGATGACCAAAGGCATGATACATGAAAGAATAAATTGATGTAGAGCCTAATATTAAATTTTTAAAAAAAATTATTCTGTGAAAGAGTACAGACAAGACATAGGCTTGGTGAAAATATTTCTGGTGAAAATTGCTTGTCTATAAAGAACTCTTAAAAAATCAACAATAATTAAAGGAACAAACAATTCACATATGGGCAAAAACCTGGACAGACCTGTTTCCAAAGAAGATATACAGATGGCCAATAAGGATATGAGAAAAAGTTCAACATCATTTATCATTACGGAAATGGAAATTAAACAATGATATTTCACTATATGACTCCTAAAATTAATAAAATTCCTCATATTGACAATACCAAATGTTAGCAAGGATGTGAAATGACGGAAATCCTCATTCATTCAAATATAAAATAATACATTTGTTTTGAAAGACAGTTTGGCCCTCTTTAAATAAAACTAAACACTGAATTATCATATAATCCAGTAAACTTCATCCTATGTATTTATTGATGTCTACACAAAATTACCTAAACCCATTCCATTTATAAAATAAACTTTTTACTTTGGAATAATGTTAGATTTATAGAAAATTTGCAAAGATAGTACAGAAAGTTCTCAGTGTAGTCTATTATTAATACCTGACATTACTAATGTACACCTGTCACAATTAATGATCCAATATTAACACATTGTTAATAGAGGCTAGCATAATAGAAAAAAAAAACAACTTTCTGCTGATGTGTTTAGTAAAAATGGCAGAACAAACACTGCAGATGCTGAAATATTCGTATTCTTCAACTGACTTGCAAAGAATGGTAGATTGTACTTCTGTATGAATCCAATGAGAACTCTCCTTTAGAAGATTGCCAACTCAGGACCGTTTCCTTTGAAGTCCTTTATTGAGGTCCAGAGTTGTCAGCCTAAGTGAAACCATTCCTGCCTTTCACAGAAAAGACTTAAAGAGGCTTTCAAGGGTACACAAAACACAGGAAGAAAGAAAATAGAAATCCAAGAGAAGAAGAAAGCAAAGGAAGGCCAGAGACCAGAGCAGAGCAGGAAAGTGGCTAATGCATATACACAGCAGGCCCAGGCCTGCTGTGCTGTGCTTACCCACCCGGGGAGGGCAGGGAGGCTGGTGGCAGCAGCTTTGCCGTGGACCCGGGTTTAAATCTCATCTCTGTGATTGTCATGCTGCATGTGCTCTGGGACTTGAGCAGGCTATCTGTTCCCTCTGCAGCAGTGTTTGCATGAGCTAAGTGGGGTACGCATGCATAGGATTTCAGGACTGCTGTGTAGAGGAGGCAACAGGATGTATGTAAAGTGTTTGGCATGTAAAGCCTAGCATGCTGCAGGCTCTAAAGCAGTGGTTCTCAACCTTCTGGCCCTTTAGATACAGTTCCTCATATTGTGACCCAACCATAAAAATATTTTCGTTGCTATTTCATCACTGTAATGTTGCTACTGTTATGAATCGTAATGTAAATATCTGATATGCAGGATGGTCTTAGGCAACGCCTGTGAAAGGGTCGTTCGACTGCCAAAGGGGTCGTGACCCACAGGTTGAGAACTGCTGCTCTAAAGCCTGGTGGCCTTGGCCTTTGCTTTTATTGTTTATCATCATTGCTGTTGTATTTGTTACATACAACTGGGCAACAAATTAGGCTCATATGCTGTCTAACAGACCAGTTAAAAATTTAAAGTTTTATAGAACTTGTTATCATGCCCAGCCGGCATGGCTCAGTGGTTGAGCGACAACCTGTGAACCAGGAGATCACAGTTCAATTCCAGGGTTGTAGGCTCGATCCCTAGATCCCTAGTGTGGGGTGTGAGGAGACAGCCAATCAATGATTCTCTCATCATTGATGTTTCTATCTTTCTCTCCCACTCTGTTCCTCTCTGAAATCAATAAAACATATATTTAAAAAAAGACCTTTGCTATCAAAATATAAAATCTTTCAGGTAGATCACTACACCATCTCCATTTCATTTGAAATTCACTTTCTTTTGAAGGGAAATTCCTGAAATAAAACATCTGACCTCAACCATGCATAAAAGGAAATAGTCTACATTCCCACATAAAGATAAAGAAACCTGGTTAGCAAGCATTTCCTTCCTAATAGCTAAGCCTGTAATTCAATCAAAACTGCATTTGACATAAACATCTTGAATAACAACAGGATAAGATTGTGCAAGACAATGCTGATTTGTGGATGCATCCCTAATTAGGATACATGCGGGCAATTTGATGTGGCCCAGGCCTCCTTCATCAGCAGCAGGCCCCACGGAAATGGAGGCTGAGGCTTCTAGATGGGAAGCAGGCTTCTTTGGAGAACCAAATAAATGGGGCGAGGCAAAAGCTTCTAAACCAAGTTGAATCTTGTTAAGCGCATGCTTATATAAGGTCCCAGAGGACCGGCCTTCTGGAGTGACATATAGGCAACGTAAAAGTCAGATCTTCCAATACACTGTGGAGATGCCACCCCATCACTTCAAGGTTAAGCAGATGTCTTACCCATTGGAAGCAGAAAACAGATTTCCAGTTAAAATAGGGAGAAAAGGTCAGATAGGAAAGGCAGGGGATGAATGACCCCTTTTTAATCCTGGGCTCAGTGCCTGATACTGTATATCTATTCTTGTGTTCCCATGGATCAAAAAAACAAAAAGGAAGCCCAGCCAGTGTGGCTCAGGGGTTGAGCATCAACCTGTGAATCAGAAGGTCATGGCTTGATTCTGGTCAGGGAACATGCCCAGAGTGAGGGCTTGACCCAGTAGGGGGCTTGCAGGAGGCAGCATATCAATGATTCTCTCTCATCATTGATGTTTCTATCTCTCTTTCCCTCTCCCTTCCTCTCTGAGATCAATAAATTATATTTTACACCCCCCCCCAGAAAAAAGCAAAAAGGAAAATAGACCCTCCGCTAGAGCTCTTGGCTCCTCCCCCTGTTGCCTTTTGGAGGATTGCACTTGCGTGTTCATCCCACTCTGGAAATATCAGTTTCTCCCTTTCTATTGGAGCAGTCCAAACAGCATGCAAACTTGATATGTTAAAACAAACAGAAAGCCTGCCCTAATTGCAAACCTCCTGCAGCAACTGCCTCACTTTTCCGCTCCTTTAAAACAGAATTTTTCAAGGAATAATTCACACTCACACTTTTAATTTTCTTACTTCACAATCACTTTCCTTTTTATTGTGCAATATAATATATCAAGAACAGCATGAGGAGTAATCAGAAAACCAGTATGCAGACCCCTCCCGTAATAAATAAAACATTCCCAATGCAGTGGAAGCTGCTGCTTCCTCTTCAATGTCTGTATCTCCTTGTTTCCAGTGCCCAACCTGGGCCAGGGGACCATAGTCCTGAATTTGGGTATCTGCATTTCTCATTCATTTTCACCAATATTTTATTACGAAAATCTTCACAGCAACTTTGAAACAGTTTTACAGGGAATTCCTGTATCTGCAAAACCACCACCCAAATCTACCATTAACATTTTGCTATACTTGACAGTGGTTGGCAAACTCATTAGTCAACAGAGCCAAATATCAACAGTACAACGATTGAAATTTCTTCTGAGAGCCAAATTTTTTAAACTTAAACTACATAGGTAGGTACATTGTTATTACCTTAATTAGGGTACTCCTAAGGCTTAGGAAGAGCCACACTCAATGGGCCAAAGAGCCGCATGTGGCTCTCGAGCCGCAGTTTGCCCACCACGGCTCTATCACAAGTCTATTTTCCATGAGCTGAAAAATAAATTTCTACAGATAAGTGGTCCCTTTTTCACCCACACCATTCTGGCTTTCAGCTGACCGCCCATGGAACCTGCTCTGGTCAGTCATTTGGGTTCGGTTGTTGGTCACATCCGGCCATGTCTCTCTCTACAATTTTGCTCACATGGAGTTGACAACCACCCATCACCCCTCAGCCACCCTCTTTCCTCACCTCTCCTGGCTTCTGCAACACCGCCTTTTTCTCCTTCCGCTTTCTGGTCCCACATCTTAGAATTCTAAATATTTGAATGTTCCAGGGCTTGGGCCTGGGCTTTATTTCTTTTCTATCAGTCATCTCACTCTATATGGCAAAGGTGCCAAAATGTTAACTTCTGGACCTTAGCTGTAGATAATTG
>NW_005872294.1:37631-76360 GCF_000147115.1 Myotis lucifugus | reverse complement strand
CTGCTTGGTCTCTCTGTACCTGATGTCCTTCTCCTTAAATCTGACCAGTCCTTTGTATTGCTGGATATCTGGTCATCTTTTTCACAGAAACCTTCCCTGGCTCACCTTACCACCAACTGTAAGATAAAGTCCAGACCCCATTCTGGATGAAGCTGACTTTTCTGGCCTCATTTCTTACATCTCTGTACATGAGAGCTCCTTGAGCTTTTTTGGTCAGATCACCATTTCCTAAATAGTTTGGCACAACACGATACTCTGCCTGTATTCTGTTGCTCACAGTACTCTCTACCCCACTTTTCTCTACCTAAATCCGATAGACCCTTCAAAATCTACTCAGATTCCTCCTCTTCTCTAAAGCCATTCCAAGCCAGCCAATCCCTTTATCTCTCTTTCTTGGAATCGTGACTTAATTGTTGATGCTCTTTATATGGCAATGCCTCTCTTGTGATGAAGCTTCTAATAGTAGGGTGATAAAACTGTATTGCTAGCAAGGCTCTTATCATTCAGTCAGTCCAATACTCTCATTTTTAAATTAAGAGATGTGCCCCAGGTCACATAGCTAAAGAGTGGCAGAGTCAGGGGTTGAACTCATAAGGTCTCACCTCCAGCCCAGGACTCATCCTGATTTGTCATTCATGACTCATTGAATGCTAGTTTATGTTGCTATTGAATCCTCAAGCTATTTTGTATTTGGCATAAGTGTGTGTGTGTGTGTGTGTGTGTGTGTGTGTGTGTGTGTGTATTTATTGGGGTGATCTAACTGCTGTAACAAACAAGTCCCCAGATCACTGTGCAGCGTAGTTGGCAGCTAGGGTCGTGGGTGGAGTCTAGACTACTTTATGCAGTCATTTGGGAATCCAAGCCCCCTTGATACATGGCCTGCAAAGTCACTGCAAGAGAGAATGGAGATCCATATGAAGGAGACACGTATTGGTCTTGCTTGGGAGTGGAATTCACCCCTTCTTCCCATATTCCATTAGCCACACGAACTTTACTATAGGAACTTAATTGTAGGAAGTCTGGGCAATATTTCCCAGAAAGAAAACAAAGTGGATTTGATAAGCACATGACATTTTACTCTGCCATAATAAACATTTACAAATGTCAGTTTCTTTTCTTATTTTTCTTCAATACCTCCATTAGAAAATAAGTTCCTTATCCAATGTTTTTTTGTATGTACCCTCTCCACATATCCAGTACCTTTAACATGCCAAGGGCTCCAACTGTATAGTTGTGCAAAGAATGTCTAAAGATACTATTACACCCATCATGGTTCACTGCACTGGATTAAGCATAGAGTAAGACTGACCTTATGCATATGTGTAACTCACTTATGGTCAACAATGGAGAGGAACAAGCTGGCTGGAGTGATTGCTATTCACTGAGTTTGATGTACACGTATAGCTCTCTAGAGTCTAGGCCATTTTACCATCTCTGTGTATCCCCTACTCATTCAGTGCAAGCGTCTTTTTTTCTCTTCAGTGATGGGAAGATCATGCTCATGTTTGGCATCATCAGATATTCTTGCTTTCCTCCAGTGGTCCAAGCACTAAATCTCCAATTCAACAGACACTCATTTAGACTCAAGTATATACCATGTGCTAGCAATACCACAATGCATAAACATGTTCCTTACCTTTGAGAAACTGAGTTCAATAATTATACTATGGTGCTGTGATAGAAGTATATGTTAGCAGAAAAAGGTGTTATAAAATTGAACAACATCATCACAATTCATTTAAGCTAAAAGCCCTCTAAGATCTGTTTTTATTTGAGCTAGCTAAGAGGTTGGGAAGGAAAGAGGGCAGTGTCTTATGATAATTTACTTTGCTGAAATCATGGTAGATAAATATAACATCTTGCCCACCTTTGTATCCCTAAAATCAGATGCATCAGAAGATACACAAATTTCTCTCAACAAAAGATCAGAAAAAATGGAAGATATCCCAAAGCAATGTGAAAATATTCCCTCTTTGGTTGCATTTGAAAATCTCAAAGCAAATGTTACTGACATGATGCTAACCTGGTTGGTGGAGAGCATAAGTGGCCTGTCCAGTGATGATTTTGAAGTGGAAGTAATATGAGATTTTGATGTTGGCGTAGTTACCTTTCGATAATATATAGGTAAGATGAAGTGACCCTTCATGTTCAGTCTTCTTTGCACAGCACTTTTGGGATTTGGGACACCCAGCTAATGGAATGTCTCTGAAAGTTAGACTCTTGTTAGTAGCTGGTAAGAGAGGACACCAAGTTAATATAGATCCTTTTTTATTTGATAGAGAAGCAATTTTTTTGTGAATCCAAATTATGGCATGTTTAATGAATTAAATTTATTGTATGAGTTTGTGTGTATGTGTGTGTGTGTGTAAGAGAGACAGAGAGAGACAAGGCGAGAGAGAGAGAGAGAGAGAGAGAGAGAGAGAGAGAGAGAGAGAGAGAGAACACACCTAAATGAAAATCTAATGAAGTCCATGGATCTTAAAGTGATTCTGAGCACAGGAGTGAGTGTTTTCACGTGCTACCTCATTGAGAGAAGTAAATATGGATCTGTGTTTCCAAATTGGACTTGAAGGTAATAATTATAATATTAGCAAACACTCAAATGCTGTTAGTGTAAGTCAGGTACTATGCTAAGCTCTTTACATGTATTACTTAATTTATTCCTTTCAACAACCTTTTTAGATGATTATTATTATTTCTCATTTTATACCTGAGGAGACAGAGATGCAGAGATGCTATTAAATGAAGAACTGGATTTGAACCCTGGCAGCAGACCTCTATACAGCCTGTTCTGTTATCCCCTTTACCATATATCTTCTCAGTATTTTCAGGGTCATCTACTTATGCAGGGAGAGTAAGTGCATGTGATGGAGAAAATGAGTGCTCTTTGAGGTCTGTGGGAGGAGTCTGTGAGGTGGAAGGGCCATCTCCAGAAAAACGGGGACATTTTCCAATTCCAAGTCCTCACTATTCCATAGCTGAGGCAGTGGAATGGTTAATTAAGAGCACAGGTCATGCCTTGCCCAGGTGGCTCCATTGGTTAGAATGTTATCCCACGCACCAAAAGGTTCTGGGTTTGATGCTGATGTTTTTCTCTCACATTGATGTTTCTCTCACTCTCTCCCTTCCTTTCTCTCTCAAATCAACAAAAACATATATTGGGTGAGGATTAAAAAAAAAGAGCGAGGTCATGATGTCGAAATTCTTGCTTCAACATTTAAGTAATTATCTGAGGTTGGCCAAGTTACTATCCTCTGTGTGCTTTGCTTTCTTTACCTATAAAATGGGGATAAGAATACCTGCCTTATTCAGTTTCTGTGAGAATTAAAGAAATAATGTTTGAAAAACTCTTAACATCATTCCTGGTAAGGACATGGTAAGGACTCAATAAGGGAGCTATTCTACTTTCAAGTTTATGATTATTTCTCATAAAGGAATAACTAGATGGACCTGCTTTTTTTTTAATTGAGCGAAAGTTTTGAATGCCTACTATGTGCACATGTCTAGGTGCTGTAGTAGTAATACGAGATTTTGATGTTGCCGAGATGAATAATTCTTGGTCCCTGCTTCTCAGGAACTCCTACGGACCAGGGTGGGAACCAATACACAAATGAACAGTGAAGATCAAGAGGAGAAGTTGCCTCCCTTGGCTGTGAACAGCAGGCTGTGGGGATGGGAGGAAAGGGGACCCAAACAAGGCAGCGTGGCTTTGCCCTGCCTCCGTCCTTCTATGAAGCTTAGACTCCTGCAGTACCAGGTCATCAGGTCCCCAATATACTACGTTCAATGTCTCTGCTATTCCCTCTGCCTGAAATGCTTCCTCCCTTATCTATCTGGTAAACTCTTCTTCATCCTTCAAAACTCAGATTGGTGACTACTTACTCTGGGAATCCTTGTCTGAGTGCCAATATTAGTCTTCTGGACTCATTTGATACCACAATAGACCACTTGTTTGCTTTCAAGAGTTCCTCCCTAGAGGGTGAATGTTCCAGAACTTCTTGTATTCAACTCCCTCCCCAGCTCCTAGCACAGTGCCAGACACAATGTGGGCCCAGCATCAATATTTATTTATTTGAAAGAGATCATTGGGTTGAGTCCTGAAGGAGGAATAGGACCAAGATAAAAAATTGGAGGAGGGCTTTTCAAGCACAGGAAACCATATAAACAAAGACAAAGGAGAATGGTTTTGAAAATAATGACTAGTTTCTGTGGCAGTATGAAAATAAAATGAATATCATGGAATAACCAGAGGTGATATTTAGAAATTAGTTTGGAGTCAAATAGCAAAAGACATATTTCATGTAGCTCAAGAGTGTGAACTCATGCCTGCGGGTAATGGGAGCCACTGGAAGACTAGAGAAAGGGATGAAGTGAGGAGATTTGAATAGTAGAGAGTACTCAGGTGGTTATATCAAGGAGGGTTGGTGCGGGCTGTGAGCAGAGGCAGGGACACAACTCTGTGGTAAGGCATTCATAGATGCATCGTTTTTCAGAGACTGGGAATTTTGGGCAAGTAAATTCATATTTAGGAATTAAAATCTTGCACCTAAAAATTGAGTGCTTAGCTCCCCTCTTTATCTCTGTTAATTCAGACAGTATTTTGTATAATATAAAGATATAATTTTCTTTTTTTAAAAAAATATATTTTATTGATTTTTTTTTACAGAGAGGAAGGGGGAGGGATAGAGACTTAGAAACATCGATCAGCTGCCTCCTGCACACTCCTTACTGGGGATGTGCCCGCAACCAAGGTACATGCCCTTGACCAGTATTGAACCTGGGACCCGTGAGTCCGCAGGCTGACGCTCTACCCATTGATCCAAACGGGTTAGGGCATAATTTTCTGATTAATTTTGGTTTGCAGATGTCATGAAATTTGTTGAAGATTGTTTCATGCACTATTCAGTGACACAACTTCACCTTTCTCCAAGACTTCTGGAAGCGACAAAAATTATCAGGGTTGAAAACCTGCCACCTGGCGTTGACTCCTATAATTTGAAATGTTTATTTGAAAATCCTCAAAATGGAGGGGGAAGAGTTGTCAGTATTGAATGTTTTCCTGAAGAGAGTTTAGCTCTGATAGAATTTTTTGACAGAAAAGGTAATGTCTAATAGCCTGATTTTGTACACCTTACCTGGCATAATTTAAATATGTTAACAGATCTTATTATTATAGTTATCAGTTAAATTCTGATGTATTTTATTTTTATTCATATATTTCCTTGGTAATCCAGTTAGGAATCCTGTTCATCTGGGATATGATACTTAATGTGTCCAGTGATTCAAACAGTAAAGAAGTAATGTCACTTTGTTGAAAGATATAAATTTTTTCTTATAAGTCTCTACCTATGATAACTGAAAAATATATAATTCTTAGAATCCTGGAAATACTATGTTAAAAAAGAGATTATCTGCTTTTTAACTGTACACTTGGCAGAAATTCTCAAGTTAATTTCAACAAGTTTAGATAAGGAAATACTCAGAAACGCATATGCTCCTAGAAAGTATCACTACGTCCCCTTTCACCTGTCAGGGTCATCATTCAGAAGTTAATAGGGGTGATTTCACATGATCACAGGCATTCTGATCCCCTGTGAAAACCATGTCCAGCTGAACCTCAGGGAAGCACTCCTGAGGGTTTTGTAGACATAAATTGCCAGTTCTCTGAGACACTTGCAAAGCCGGCTTGGAGATTGCATTCATGTTCAGAGGTCAAGGCTGAGGAATTAGGGAACCTGACTTCCTAGGGAAAGAAGAAACATCGTGTTTGAGATTAAATGGGAGAGCATGAGATAGGATCATGTGATATGCCACCCACTTAAGATAAATTGCTTCATGGGGCCCTTGGAAGAACCTCCCTTCAGCTTTTATAAGTTGGAGAAGATGGGATGAAGGTATGTTTTAGCTTAAAATGGAATGAAAGATCTAGTGTTCCTTGGGTAAAGGTAGAGCTACATAAAGCTGTCTACTCTAGAACTTAGCTCCTAGCTAATGGCGGCAGTTGACAACTTTGGGGCTCTTGAACATCTTGAGGGCATGGGGCAGTTGGGTGTGTCTTCAGAATGCCTAGTTACGTGGGTACCACTAATAATAGGAAAAATTTAATTGAGGCTTATTTTATTTTAAAAATTTTCTATTGTTTGAAGTGTTACATATAGTATTACATATGTCTCTTTTTTCCCCATTCACCTATCCCCACCTACCCCACACCCCAGCACATGCCCTCACCCTGCTAGTGTCTGTGTCTATTGGTTATGTGTATATGCATGCATACAAGTCCGTTGGGTGATCTCTTACTCCCCCCCCCATCGACTTCCCACTGAAGTTTGACCATCTGTTTGATGCTTCTCTGTCTCTGTACCTATTTTTTTTAAATTTTGTTTTATTGCTTAAAGTATTACAAAGAGTATTACATATGTCTCCTCCCACCCCCCTTGACATTCCCCCTACCTCCCCTACCCCCCAGTGTCTTATGTCCATTGGTATGCTTATATGCATGCATACAAGACCTTTGGTTGATCTCTTACCTCCCCCCTCTTACCCCCCCCACCCTCCCCAGCCTTCCTGCTGTAGTTTGACAGTATGTTCTATGCTGCTCTGCCTCCTTATCTATTTTTGTTCATCAGTTTATAATGTTCTTTACTATCCATAAATGAGTTGGATCATGTGGTATTTTTCCTTCATTGACTGGCTTATTTCACTTAGCATAATGCTCTCCAGTTCCATCCATGCTGTTGCAAATGGTAAGAGTTCCTTCTTTTTTACAGCAGCATAGTATTCCATCCTGTAGATGTACCACAGTTTTCTAATCCATTCATCTGCTGATGGGCACTTAGACTGTTTCCAGATCTTAGCTATGGTAAATTGTGCTGCTATGAACATAGGGGTGCATATATCCTTTCTGATTGGTTTTTCTGGTTTCTTGGGATATATTCCTAGAGGTGGGATCACTGGGTCAAATGGGAGTTCCATTTTTAACTTTTTGAGGAAATTCCATACTGTCTTTCATATTGGCTGCACCAGTCTGCATTCCCACCAGCAGTGCACGAGTGTTCCCTTTTCTCTGCATCCTCTCCAACACTTGTCGTTTGTTGATTTATTGATGATAGCCATTCTGACAGGTGTGAGATAGTACCTCATTGTTGTTTTGATTTGCATCTCTCGGATGATTAGTGACTTTGAGCATGTTTTCATATGTCTCTTGGCTTTCTGAATGTCCTCTTTTGAAAAGTGTCTATTTAGGTCCTTTGCCCATTTTTTGATTGGATTGTTTATCTTCCTTTTGTTAAGTTGTATGAGTTCCCTATAAATGTTGGAGATTAAACCCTTATCGGTGATAACATTGGCAAATATATTCTCCAATGCAGTGGGCTTTCTTGTTGTTTTGTTGTGCCTATTTTTGTTCATCAGTTTATGTTGTTCATTATATGCCACAAATGAGTGAGATCATGTGACATTTATCTTTCTCTGACAGGCTTATTTTGCTTGGCATAATGCTCTCAAGTTCCATCCATACTGTTGCAAATGATAAGAATTCCCTCCCCCCCTTTTTTTTAGAGCAGCATAGTATTTCACTGTGTAGATGTACCACAGTTTTCTAATCCACTAGTCTGCTGATGGGCACGTACGCTGTTTCTAAATCTTAGCTATTGTAAATAGGGGTGCATATATGATTTCTGATTGGTGTTTCTGTTTTCTTGGGATATATTCCTAGAAGTGAGATTACTGGGTCAAATGGCAGTTCCATTTTTAATTTTTTGATGAAATGCCATACTGTTTTCCACAGTGCCTGCACCAGCCTGCATTCCCACCAGCAGTGCACAAGGGTTCCTTTTTCTCCACATCCTCACCAGCACTTGTCGTTTGTTGGTGATAGCAATTCTGACAGGTGTGAGATAGTACCTCATTGTTGTTTTGATTTGCATCTCTGGGATGCTTAGTGACTTTGAGCGTGTTTTCATGTCTCTCGGCTTTCTATATGTCCTCTTTCGAAAAGTGTCTATTTAGGTTCTTTGCTTATTTTTTGATTGGTTTGTATCTTCCTTTTGTTAATTTGTATGAGTTCCCTATAAATTTTAAACCCTTATCAGAAATATCATTGGCAAATATGTTCTCCCATGCATTGGGCTTTCTTATTTTGTTGATGGTTTCTTTTGCTGTGCAGAAGCTTTTTATTTTGATGTGTTCCCATTTGTTTATTTCCTCTTCATTTCCATTGCCCTAGGAGCTGTATTTGTAAAGATATTGCAATGACATATCTGCTATTGGTAAAGATATTACTATGACATGTCTGCTATTTTGTTGCCTATGTCTTCTTCTAAGATTTTCATGGTTTCCCATCTTACTTTTAAGTCCTTTATACATTTTGAGTTTATTTTTGTGTAAGTTGGTGATCTAGTTTCATTTTTTTTGCATGTATCTTTCCAATTTTTTCAACACCATTTATTGAAGAGACTGTCTTGACTCCATTGTATGCTCTTGCCTCCTTTGTCAAATATTAATTGAGCATAATGGCTTGGGTCGATTTCTGGGTTCTCTGTTCTTATCCATTGGTGTTTATGTCTGTTCTTGTGCCAGTACCAGGCAGTTTTGAGAACAGTGGCTTTGTAAGATAGCTTGATATCTGTTATTGAGGTCCCACCTACTTTGTTCTTCTTTCTCAAGATTGCTGCAGCTATTGGGGGTCTTTTTTTCCAGATGAATTTTTGGAGAGTTTGTTCTAGGTCTTTGAAGTATGAAGTTGGTGTTTTAATTGAATCTATAGATTGCTTTGGGTAGTATGGACATTATAATGATGTTGATTCTACCAGTTCATGAACACGGAATATTCTTCCATTTGTTTATGTCTTCCCCTATCTCTTTTTTCAGTGACCTGTAATTTTCTGAGTATGGGGCCTTTAACTTCTTGGTTAAATTTATTCCAGGGTATCTTAATTTTTTGTTGCAATGGTAAGTGGGATTTTTTTTTAGTTTCTGTTTCTGTAAATTCATTATTGGTGTATAAAAAAGCCATAGATTTCTAGGAATTAATGTTGTATCCTGCTACATTGCCGAATTCATTTATTATGTCTAGTAGTTTTTTGATAGGGTCTTTAGGGTTTTCAATGTACAATATCATGTCATCTGCGAATAATGATGATTTTACTCCTCCTTTTCCAATTTGGATGCCTTTTATTTCTTTTTCATGTCTGATCACTATGGCTAGCACTTCCAGTACTATGTAAGACAGGAGTGGTGAGAGTGGACATCCCTGTCTTGTTCCTGTTCTTAGGGGAAATGGTTTTAGTTTTTGCCCATTGAGTATGATGTTGGCTGTAGGTTTGTCATATAAGGCTTTCATTATGTTGAAGTATGATCCCTCTATTCCCACTTTGCAGAGGGTTTTTATCAAGAAAGGGTGTTGGATTTTGTCAAATGCTTTTTCCACATCAATTGATATGACTATGTAATTTTTGTCTCTCAATTTATTTATGTGATGTATCACATTTATTGATTTGTGGATATTGTACCAGTCTTGCATCCCTGGAATAAATCCCACTTGGTCATGGTATATGATCCTGCTGGATCCGATTTACTAGAATTTTGTTGAGGATTTTAACATCTAGGTTCATCAGGGATAATGGCCTGTAATTGTCTTTCTTTGTAGGGTCTTTACTGGTTTTTGGAATAGGGTAATGCTGGCTTGGTAGAAAGAACTTGGAAGTGGCCTTCCCCTTGAATTTTTTAAAATAGTCTTAGGAAGATAGGTTTTAGTTCTTCTTTGAATGTTTGATAAATCTCCCCTGTGAAGCCATTTGTTCCAGGGCTTTTGTTTGCTGGCTGTTTTTTAATTACTTTTTCAATTTCATCAGTAATTATCAGCCTATTCAGGTTTTTTGATTCTTTCTGATTGAGTTTTGGAAGGTTATATTTTTCTAGGAGTATGTCCATTTTGTAGAGCTTGTCCAGTTTGTTGGAGTAGAGTTGTTCGTAGTAATTTTTTTACAAACATATATATGTCTGTTGGGTTGTTACTTTACCGCTTTCATTTCTGAGTTTGTTTATTTGTGTCTTCTCTCTTTGTTTCCTGGTGATCCTGGCTAGAGGTTCATCAATCTTGTTTATCCTTTCAAAGAACCAGTTCTTGGTTTCATTGATTTTCTGTATTTTATTTTTGGTCTCTATGTTGTTTATTTTTGTTCTGATCTTTATAATTTCCTTCCTTCTGCTTACTCTGGGCCTTTCTTGTGGCTCTCTTCCTAATTCTTAAAGTGACAGGGTTAGATAATTTATTACCAGTTTTTCTTGTTTTGTTTTGTTTTTTTTGAGGTATGCTTGTAGAGCTATGAACATCCCTCTAGGACTACTTTCACTGTGTCTCATAGATTTTGGATTGTTGTGTTTTCATTGTCATTTGTTTCCAGGATGCTTTTTATTTTTTCTGTGATCTCTTTATGACCCAATCATTGTTTAACATCGTGCTCTTTAGTGTCCAAGTGTTTGATTTTTTTCATTGTTTTTATTGTAATTGATTTCTAATTTTCTGCCTTTGTGATCTGAGGAGATGCTTGATATGATTTCTATTATCTTGAATTTGAAGAGAGTTTTTCTGTGTCCTAATATGTGGTCTATCATTGAAAATGTCCCATGTGCACTTGGAAGAATGTATATTCCGTAGCTTTGGGGTAAAATGTTCTGAAGATATCAATTAAGTCCATCTGATCTAGTGAGTGATTTAGGATTGCTATTTCTTTTTTTTTTTCCTTTTTAAAAAAATATATTTTATTGATTTTTTTTACAGAGAGGAAAGGAGAGGGATAGAGAGTTAGAAACATCGATGAGAGAGAAACATCCATCAGCTGCCCCCTGCACACTCCCCACTGGGGACGTGCCCACAACCAAGGTACATGCCCTTGACCGGAATCGAACCTGGGACCCTTCAGTCCGCAGGGCGACGCTCTATCCATTGAGCCAAACCGGTTTGGGAGCAGCTATCACCTCTTAATGTATGATTACAATAGTCATTTGGATGGAATATTTCAGTTCCAGCTATTCTGTGGTACATGCCATAAATTTGTCTAACCTATGTTACACCCAAACTGTAATAGGAATATGTTACTGTGTAGAAAGGATTGCTATTTCTTTGCCGGTTTTGTCTTTAGAGGATTTATCCAGTGGTGTCAATGGGGTATTAAAGTTCCCTACTATGATTGTATTGCTGTCAATCTCTCCCTTGATATTTTCCAGAAGTTTTTTTTTTTAATGTATTTGAGTGTTCCTGT
Source organism: Myotis lucifugus (assembly GCF_000147115.1). Taxonomy (NCBI): domain Eukaryota; kingdom Metazoa; phylum Chordata; class Mammalia; order Chiroptera; family Vespertilionidae; genus Myotis; species Myotis lucifugus. Next base: position 65,099 of record NW_005872294.1, on the reverse strand, counting down.
ATTGGGTGCATAGATGTTCATCAGAGTTATGTCCTATTGTTCAATTGCTCCCTTTAGTATTATGAAATGGCCCTTCTTATCCCTTATTATGGCCTTCACTTTGAAGTCTATTTTGTCAGATATAAATATTGCTACCCCAGCTTTTTTCTGATTTCCATTTGCCTGAAAAATTTTTTTTTCCATCCCTTCACTCCCAGTCTGTGTGAGTCCTTGGTTCTGAGGTGGGTCTCTTGTAGACAGAAAATGTATGGGTCATGTTTTCTTATCCATTCAGCTACCCTATATCTTTTGATTCGAGAATTTAATCCAGTTACATTTGAGGTTGTTATTGATAGGTAATTGTTAGTCGCCATTTTTATTCTTTATGCATGTGTTCCTTGTTCCCTTTCTATTTCTTCTTTTTATAGCAGTTCCTTTCACTATTCTTGCATTCCTGGCTTGGTGGTAATAAACTCCCTTAGTCCTTTTTTGTCTGTGAAGCTCCTGATTTCACCTTAAATTTTTATTGATAGCCTTGCTGTGTACACCTTGCTTTGCATCATGTTGTATATTTCATTCCATTCCCTTTGGTCTGATGTCTTTCTGTTGAGAAATAAGTTGATATTCTAATGGGAGATCCCTTGCTGGTAACTTTCTGTCTCTCTCTGGCAGCCTTTAGAATTTTCACTTTGTTGTTGATGTTTGCCAATTTAATTATGCTGTGTCTTGGTGTCGGTCTTTTTGGGTTCATCTTGTTTGGGAGTCTAGGTGCTTCTTGGACTTGTGTGGCTTTTTTCTTCCCAACATCAGGGAATTTTTCTGTCATTATTTCTTCAAACAGGTTTTCTATTCCTTGCTCTGTTTCCCCTTAATCTGGCAACCCTTTTATGTGTATGTTGTTTCATTTCATGTTGTCTGAAAGCTCTCTTAGACTCTCCTCCTGCTTTTTAAGTTTTCTTTCCAATTGCTGCTGTGTTCGTGTGTGTTTTTTTACCTTGTCTGCTAACTTACTGATGCAGTACTTCACTTCTTCTAGTCTACTGTTGAAGCCTTCCATTGTGTGCTTTCTTGTACCTATGGCATTCTTCATTTCCCCTTGATTCCTTTTCATGTTGATGACATTCTCATTCAGCTCCTTATAATTCTCATTGAGTTGTGTGTATTTGTGATCCAGACATTTAAGCATATTTATAACCATTATTCTGCTTTTTTTCTCTGACAAGTTACTTGTCTCCACCTCATTTAATTCTTTCTCTGGTGATTCCTCTTTATCTTCCCTTTCGAGATTGTTTTTTTGTCTCCCCATTTTTTGCTGTAACGATTTAATTGTTTCTATGTCTTAGATCCAACTGCTTTGCTACCCAGGTTCTTTTGGGGGTGGTGCTATGTTGTTGATGATTTTGGGGACCCAGTGGTGCAGAATCTCAAATTCCCTGGGCTTGGTGATCTAGTGGAGCCCCCTACTTGAGCTATTTGGGTTCTCCTGATGTATTTGGGTCTTGAATGTTAGTTTCTGGTTCATGGATGAAGTCTCGCCATGGATTGACTGGCAATGTGACTCACCCCCGGCTTCATTGTGTAAGCTGTTGTGGATGTGATTGTGGTTCCGGCTCTAGTGAAAGGGGTTGCCTGAGGTCTCACTGAAATGTGTTCACTGTGAGTTCCTGGAGTCCACAGCCTGGGAGGAAGGGGTCTCAGGGCCTGAGGCTCAGGTACTATGACTTTGGCCTTTGTTGTGTGACTCTTGCTTTGGTAATCTCACTCTGCAACTCACTATGAGGGTCCCAGAGCCCGTGACGGTGGGGATCAGCTGTCCCATACTCTGCAGTAGAAGCAGTGGGACTCTGGCCAAGGTGATTTCCCTCTGTAAGTGATGAGGGTGTCAGGAGCCAGCAGTTGCAGATGTGGGAGTCTCAGAGTCTGTGGTTGGAACAGTGTGGGGAGTCCTCAGTAACTCACCCAGGTGTCCAAAAGCAGGCAGCCAGGAAGGGGAAGTATGGATCCTGCTGAGCGAATTTTGTACCCTTGATTGGAGAGGCATGTGCCCAGTGGCAGCTAACAGAGGGGCCCCGCATGCTTGATCAGCCCGACCACGGTGTTCAGAGGTCATTAGCCAGGGAGGGGGAGGTGCCAGTTTTGTTGCAGGGGCCATGTGTCCTTAGTTGGGGATATGCGCACACCCAGTGGAGGTTTAAAGAGACATGCTGGGGCTCTCTGCCAGGGAGGCAGACTCAGGGGAGCCTGTGCACTGGTTCTTTGCAATTGGGGTGTCTGGAGGTCAGCTGGCAGGGAGGGGAAAGTCCCACTTACTGATGCAGGGGCCTTGTGCCCTTGGTTGGATACGCTTGTGCACCCAGTGTCAGCTCTCAGAGGCATCTGGGAGCTGCCTACTGGGTGGCAGACTCGGGGGACATGCACATTGGAGCAGCGCAACCACAGTATCTATGGGCCATCAGCCGAGGAGGGTAAAGTCTGAGTTTTTGCTGCGGGAACCATTTGCCCTAGCAGATAAATGTCCTAGGGTCTGCAGGTCTGTGGGCAGGGCAGCAGGATTTTGGCTGTTGTGACTGCAGGGTCCCAGGCAGTGTCCAAGGCCAGTCTGGGTGATGGTGATGTTGAGTTCCTAGAGGAGGCCGCTCACCTTTCAAGATGACATGAGCTCTGTGCCTGAGCCTGGCAGCTCAGGGAGTGCCTACATCAATGCCAGGGTCTCCCTGTCCAAGAGAGCCTGGTCTGCTAGCTCCTGATTCTCCTGCAGTGTCTGACGATCCCTCACTCACTCACACACACAGCACACATGTCCACATACCCCTCACTCACTCGCACCTCCCCTCACCTCAGCCCTCCCGCCGCCTTCTTCCCAAGTCTCTTGAGGTTTATTTTATACCCGAGCTACACCTGTGAACAGTAGGATCCTCTCAAAGGTTCCATTTCACTTGACATCTTTGAACCATCTGACTATGTTGGTCATGCCTCCTCCCTAACCTCGCTCATTCCCTGTTTTCCAGGGTCTCAGATACACTGACTTTCCCTTTCTCACTCTGGACATTTGCAGAACTCTGCAGAGTGCTACAAAGTGGATTTATAGACATTGCTTTACAGGCGTTGCTATTATTGTAATCCTTACTTTACAAATGAAGAAACTGAGGTACAGAAAGGTCAAATCACTTGACCAAGGTTCCACAGCTAGTGAGTGACAGAGGCAGGATTTGAACCTTGGCAGTCTGGGCCCATAATCAATGCTTTTAAGTTCTCCACTTTTCCCCAATTTTCTGTTCACCTATAACATGAATTTTTCTTGTGGGATATTTCACCACTTACGGTGGGTTACCAATAATGAGGCAAACTATCGATAAAGATGGGTTAAGAACAGAATTTATTTAGCCATATTGTTTTATATGTAGAAATTATTCACTCTGAAATCATTTGGTTCCATTTGGTACCAGTGGTCACTGGTACTGCCCAGGCTTGTAGTGTGTAAGGGGTCACATGGGGAAGTTGAGGCTATGTGTCAGGATCTCTGTAGGCCATGTTCTTTGCATTATGTCTGGCTCAAGGCCTAGGATCCAGTCATCACAAGTGAAGTTATTTTTAACATCTTTCCACAAGGATGCTATTTTAATCCAAGTTGTTACTGGAATTCATTCTAATCCCCTTCCTTCTTAGACTCCTTGTACCTAATAACTACCACAAAATGAGTTTGGGAAAGAAGAGTATCCACCCACCCACACACAGACATGCCCATATACCATCCTAGCGACTGTCCCAGTAAAAGTGGCAAGAGACTGATTATAGCAGGGATCGGGGAGGTGCAGGATTTGCTGAATCAGTCTCTGGGCTGGGCTCTGATGACTTTGAGGATGACCTTGGTTTTGAACCCTTGGTAGAAGGGCAAGAGCGAGGGGTTTGGGGTCAAAAAGACACTGATTTGAATTTTAGCTCAGACACTTACAGTCTACATGACCCTATTCGAGTTATCTATTTTTTATTAGCCTGAGGTGTTTTTCTTTTAAAGATTTTTATATATTTTTATTTATTTCAGAGAGGAAGGGAGGGAGAGAGAGAGATAGAAACATCAGTGATGAGAGAGAATCATTGAATGGCTGCCTCTTGCACACCCCACACTGGGGATCAAGCCCAAAACCCGGGCATGTGCCCTTGACCAGAATGGAACCGGAACCCTTCAGTCCACAGGCCCATGCTCTATCCACTGAGCCAAACCAGCTAGGGCTAGCCTGAGTTTTATCATTTGTAAATAGTGATGATGATACTAATAGTGTGTCTATCTCAAGGGTTGTCATGAGGATTAAATTAATTTAATATATGTAAAGCACTTAGAATAGTGTCTGACACTTAGTAAGCTATGATAATTATTATTATGTGCCTCCCCTGAGAATTAATAATGGAATCTAAGTCACCTATGAAGCCTAAAATTGTGAGAGGCACAAGAAACAGCACATAGCATGATTCTTAGACAAGGTTGGCTTTAAGCACCAAAATATTCTTTACACTGGTGCAAACAGTATTCCCATGCTTGTGACCAAAGTCATGTCTATTTCTTAACCTGGTGGTGATATATCAGTGTATCACAAAAACGGAAAATGGAATTTACATAACAGAATTTCACCATACAGTGATCTTGGCCAGAAAGTAATTACTCCATTACATAAGGGATACCTGTGCAGTGTTAATACATATCAATTCATATTTGAGCACTTTGAGAGTAGAGCTGCCCTTTTAATACTATGTTGTAACAGCAAAGTTCTATCAACACTAGGATTTCCCCCCACACCCCACAATGGGAACATTTTGTTTGTTTGTTTTCATTTGAAACCTATTACCCTGGGATTACTTTATTTTATTTCTTTCCTTTTAAGTGTTAGACACCATCATGACCAAGAAGCTTGACCTCAATAATATGCCGCTGTCCGTGTTCCCATATTATACCTCCTTGGGCACAGCTCTGTATGGAAAGGAGAAGCCTCTGATCAAGCTTCCAGCACCATTTAAAGAATCTTTGGATCTTTCTTTATGGAAGTTCTTACACAAGAGGAATCATCTGATTGAGGAGATAAATGAAGAAGTGAGACGTTCTCACTGTGAGCTAACATGGTCCCCACTCAATGGTGAAGTTACCATCAGACCTGCAGCCACCTTAGTCAATCAAGGAAGAAAAAGAATCAAGAACTGGAAGAAAGATGCTTCCACAGCCTTCTTTGGCATCAGGTCTAGATTTAAAGTTACCCCATTTAAAGTGGACCCAGTAGTGTGGGACATCATGAAAAATGAGTTAGAAGATGAAAGAATTTTGATTGAGTTTGATACAGATCTGGGGATTGTAACCTTAGTGGGGAAATCAGAGGATGTACAAAACATTGAGCCACAAATCAAGGAATTAATAGAAAAGGCCACTCAAAAAATTAAAAGAGAAGAGCAAAGTCTGAAGGAGAAAGTGGCCATTTCTCCAAGAAAGTATTCTCTTTTGTGCCACAGCGGTGTGCAGGAGCATCTCCGCAGGGAGTACCCAGAGATGGAGATTTTTTATGACAGAGCCACCCAACACATGTGCTTTAAAGGACTCGGTGTAGATGTGTATAAAGCAAAGTGTGAAGTCCAGGAAAAGGTGTACACCATGGTTCAGAAAAGCATTCAGCTTCCCCCGGAGTTTTGCAGTTTTTGCAACAGATCGACTGTTCAGAACTCTCCAAGTCTCTTTTGATAGCACAGAAAATTCTTGCAGTTTATGAGCTAGAGGGCACAACTGTTTTCTTAACCGGCTGTTCTTCTGAAGTCCTCTTAGAAGCTGAGAAGCAAATGGTCAGTGCCTTAAGTTATAAGCGCATAGACATTGAGGACAGGGAAGTTCTCAACAGCAAGACATGGAAAGCCATCACTAACAATTTGCCGAAGAAACATAATTCCTCCTCAAAGACTGTAACAATCAGTGAGTTAACCTCAGGAAACACAGCTGAGGTCGTTATTGCAGGCTGCGTGAGAGAAGTAAATGAAATCTATAACTTCCTTTTTGACTTTGTGGAAAAAAACATGAAAATAGAGAGATTCCTTGAAGTAAAGCCTCCATTAGTTATTGATTATTTAACGGCAGAGATGAAGATACTCTGGGAAAAGATAAAGATGAACAAGCTAAATGTTCAGGTAGATTTCAATCCTAGGAACAAACCCAAAGACATTTTACTAACTGGCTCAAAGGCCGAAGTCCTGGAGGGAATGAACATCCTCAAGCAAGCCAGGGATTCAGTTTGTGTTAAAACCATCAGTATTGATAAGCCAGGAGCCAGCCAGTCCTTCCGGGATAAACCATGGTATTATAAACGTGAGGTACGGTCACTTGGTTGTTTTGTGGAACTACTGCAGAATGAAGGAAAGAAGGAGGGAGGTGGCAGTGATGGGCAGAAGTGCTCCTGTCGGACAGAATTGGCCCCTGGAGTCTCGCTGATTGTACAGCAAGGCGACTTGACACGGTTTCCTGTTGAAGTGGTGGTGAATGCCGCAAACGAGGACCTCCGTCTCAGTGGGGGCCTGGCTGCTGCTCTTTCAAAGGCAGCGGGACCTGAGCTCCAAGCAGACTGTGACCGGATAGTGAAGGAAAAGGGTAAGATCCCAACTGGCCATGCCACCATCTCAAAACCAGGAAAGCTCCCATACCATCAGGTGATCCATGCAGTAGGACCCAAGTGGAACAGCAGTGATGTTCTGGGGTGTGTGTTGCAGTTAAAGAATGCTGTGAAGAAAAGTCTCCATTTGGCTGATAATTTTCAGTACAAATCCATAGCCATCCCTGCCATTAGTTCTGGAAACCGTGGCTTTCCCTTATCCCAGTGTGTGGAGACCATTGTTTTGACCATCAGGGAATCCTTCCTGTATAACTGGGCTGGATGCACCTTAAAAGAGGTTTACCTTGTGGATTTAGCTGAGAAGACTGTTGAGGCCTTTGCTGAAACTGTGAAAACTGTATTTAAAAACAACAAGTCTACTACTTCTTCCCTGCCCAGTGTAACATCAGGAGTCCAGCCGGGCCCGAGAAACACCGATGGAAACAGAGAAATGCTGCTGTGCCCAGGCGGTCTGAGGATCCTGTTGGTGAAAGGAGACGTGCAGAATGCTATGGTGAGTGTCCGTTTTACAGAACACCCACTAGGTGCTGCAACTCCAGGGAGTCTGTTGCCAAAGGAGAATTAGGATCAAGGGAGAATTAGGGAGAGAATCCCATGCTCTCTGTGGTGACATGGAAACAAATTTCCTTAGAAAATAGGGCTACTTCACCACAGCATTTACTGATAGAGGGTGGCCAGTTATCTGTGGGACCTGGAAGTGTATTCAGATCACCAGGTTCCCAGTAAATGTGAAAATCCACAATAATGGCTTACAATTACAAGGCTCTCTGTTTATTCAGGGCCTTCAGACCTGTGATATTTTGGCAAATCTGAGGTTAATTTCCTATCAAATTTACTGATAGCAGATATACAAAAATTAGAGTGTAGAGTTGGGACAGCAGACAGGAATCTTGTTAGTGGAATTGAACCAGGTTGAGCCTGGAGGCTTGAGTTGAGGCCAATCAGCACCCAGCCCCAGTAAGAAGCAGTGGAAAGGAAAGTGGAAACTGCATCTGGAAGTGGTCTGAGTACCATGTGGGGACAGTTATTGTAGGTCTGCCAGGGGGGTCATGTGTTTTTTTAAAAACATATTTAACAACCTCTTCCACACAGGCTCTAGCTAATGGAAATAGCCCTGGAAGCCCCTGCTGTGCCAGATGTTCCTTCCTTCTTTTGAGGATTGTGGGCAGGCCTGGGCAAGAGATCCCTAGGGAAGGCCACTTGCCTATCTTCTTTGTAGAAATACTTATTCAGATCTTTTGTCCACTTTTAAATTGGGTTATCTTTTTTTAAAAAGATATTTTTATTGATTTCAGACAGGAAGGGTTTGGGAGAAAGAGATGGAAACATCAATGGTGAGAGAGAATCCTTGATCAGCTGCCTCCTGCACGCCCTCTACTGAGGATGGACCCTGCAACCCGGGCATGTGCTCTTGACTGGAATTGAAACTGGGACCCTTCAGTACACAGGCTGACGCTCTATCCACTGAGCCAAACCAGCTAGGGCAATTGGGTTATCTTTTTATTACTGAATTTTAAAAGTTCTTTATGTACTTTGGATACAGGTCCCTTACCAGATTATGATTTGCAAATATTTTTTTTTCCCATTCTGTGGGTCATCTTCCTTATATAATAATCTTAAATGGTAATTAGAAGAATAATTGCTAGCAATGATTACTTAGTATGTGACAAGCACTATGCTAAGTGCTTGGCTTGCATTTTCTCATTCAGTGACATGAGGTAGATTCCAGGATTATTATTCTTCTCAAAGAGATGAAGGAATGAGACTTAGAGGGGCTAAGTAATTCGCCCAACTCTCACAGCTAACAAATGGTAGAGGCATGATTGGAATCTGTTCAGGCACTATTTGAAAAATGTTACAAAATGATTTAGTTTCTCATTAAAAAAACAAATACATAAACAAGAAACTCTTTTGACCCCAAGTCAATAATTGGAATGTTCCATTCCTCGTCCCTCTTGAACACTAAATAGTAAGATATTTCTTCCATTCCTTTTTCTCCCATAGATGTTTGAGTTCTGTTGCCACAGTACCTGCCATGTGTTGCTTGTCCGTGACCCATGCAGTGCAGAACAGCTTTGGAAATGACTTAGTTACATTCCTTCTCCTCTCTTCTATTGGTGTCTTACTCTAGCTGATTAGTCTGCCCACATGTCCTGCTGGAAAAGCTTCCATAGCTTCTCACTGTCTGTCGGGAAGTCCACATGGCCTGGCACTTGAGGTCCACTGCAGTCTGCCTCCACGGTAACATTGCCAGCCTGGCTTGCACCATTTTGCTGTAGAAGCTGTCTATCAGCTCAACAGCTCACACCCACCATGCATGTGTTGCCCCTTCTGAATGATTTCCCCGTCTCTCCCTGCCTGCTTCAACTATTCCCAAAGGGCCCACATCACACAGGGTGTATTCAGTGGCCACACATGGCACTTCCTCTAGACTCCTTCAGTGATCCCACTTGTTGACAGCTCTCTTTTGTCCTGGAGTGTAATTTAAATAAGTATCTAATAACACATTGTCTTGGGTGGTATTTGCCTCTGAAAACAATAATCTTTAGTTGTCCCCATTGTGCCAAGTCCAATCGCCCAAATACAGTAATCCTTGACGAATGCTTTTTGTTAGAATTTGAAACAAATTGTTGGTTTTGTCTTTAGGCTGATGTTGTCGTCAACTCCATTCCTCGGGATCTCAACCTTAATAGTGGGCCCCTTTCTCAGGCCCTCTTGGCAAAAGCTGGTCCAAATCTCCAGAAGGAATTGAACGCAGCTGGACAAGGGATAGCTGTTGGCGTGGGCACGATTCTTCAAACCACTGGTTGTAATCTGCAATGCAACCAAGTGCTTCACGTGGTGGCTCCGAAGTGGAAAAATGGCGACACATCTTCACACAAGGTGGGGTCTGGTTTTAAATTCTCCGGGAAATTGGGTACCCCATTGTTCTCTTTTCAATAATTGCACCCTGTCTGTTTCTCTTCTGCAATAACATCACATTCATGGCAGGTTCCATCATTATGACCCTTTCTTTTAGTGTAGCCGACTGCTCCTGGAAGACTAGTTATTGAAGATAGGAAAGAGTTATTGAAGATAGCACATCTTTTTTAAAAATTTTATTTCAGAGGTGAAGGGAGAGGGAGATAGAGATAGAAACATCAATGAGAGAGAACCATTGATCGGCTGGCTCCTGTACAACTTCCTACTGGGGATTGAGCCTGCAATCCAGGCACGTGCCTTGACCAGAAATGGAACCATGACCTCCTGTTTCATAGGTCGATGCTCAACCACTGAGCCACACTGGCCGGCCAAAGATAGCACATCTTTAGTGAGGAAGGCAAGGTGAGGGCATGAAGAATGGAAGAGCATGAAGGATTAGAAGAGTAGTTGCTTTGCTTCTTTCCTTCATTGCTAAGTGCATGTGAATCTTTTTGAAGGGTTTCTTACATTCTCTTTTCCTTTTCCTGTATTTTTCTTTCCCTTCTGACTGCCCTTAGCCTGCCTTTTGTTGAAAGCAAAAAGGAGTAGACAGAGATCACAAAGTTGCTAAATTCTTTTTTTCCCCTAACTCCCATTTCTAGGCAAAAATGTATAAGAATGTGCTTTGTACTTTTCAGATCATGCAAGACATAATCAGAAAATGTTTGGAAATGACTGAGAACTTGTCCTTAAACTCAATTGCGTTTCCAGCCATAGGAACAGGCAATTTGGGGTTTCCTAAGACTGTTTTTGCTGAATTGATCATTTCGGAAGTGTTCAAATTTAGTAGCAACAGTCAACGAACAGCTTTACAAGAGGTTTGCTTTCTGCTGCACCCGAGTGATCACGGAAATATTCAGGTACAGCTTCACTCATTTCTGGTTATTTTGTCAACTGAGCCCTAATGGTATCCAATGTCTTCTTGGTCTAATGGGTTGTTTCTTCCATGTATTTCCCATGCAGGAAAGTAAAAGAGCACTGTAGGCTAGTTGAGGCACGGTAATTTTCAAGCAAAGTTATGGACATAGGAAAAAAAATTAGCTTCTTATTTAGGAAAACTCCAAACATGTACAACCATAAACAAAATAGTATAATAAACTCCCTTATAACCATCACTCATCTTCACAATGATCAACCTATGGCTAATATGTTTTATCTCTATCTTCTTTATTGCCTTTTTCCCCATACTATTTTTAAAATTATTTATTTATTTTTAATGGTCACCTGAGAATGTTTTATTGATTTTTGTTTTTAGAGAGAGAGGAAGGAAGAAAGAGAGAGGGAGAGAGAGAGAGAGAGAGAGAGAGAGAGAGAGAGAGAGAGAGAGAAAGAGAGAGAGAGAAAGAGAGAGAGAGAGAGAGATTGATGTGAGAAACATCGCACACACACTTACTAAATTAAAGCTGAAGCCTAGGTATGTGCCCAACCCACAACCTTCTGGTGTATGGGAAGACACTCCAACCAACTAAACCACTTTTCCAGGGCCCCCTAATATTTTGAAGCAAATCCAGATATACATTTTATCCATAAACAAGTCAGTATTTATTTTAGACATTGGAATTTAAAAAGTAACGACACCATGGCCCTGGCTGGTGTGGCTCAATTGGTTGAGCATTGTCCCATGCAACGAGAGGTCACAGGTTCGATTCCCAGTCAACGCACATGCCTTGGTTGCAGGCTCAATCTCTTTTAAGGGGCATGTAGGAGACAGTCAATCAATGTTTCTCTCTCAGTGCTGTTTCACTTATCTCTCTCAGTCAATAAAAACATCATTTTTTTAAACAAAGAAGGGTTTCCCTTCACTTAAAAAAAAGTAACAATACCACAATACTCTTTCACACGTAAAATTAATTGACAATCATTCCTTTATTTCATCAATTATCAACTCAATGTTCAAATTTACAACTGTCACATAAATGTTTTGTTTTTACAGCTTGTTTGTTTGAATCAGAATCCAAACAAGGCCTATATATTGCAGTGGAGTTGACATGTTCCTTAACCTTCTTTTAATCTATAGTATTTTCTTCCATATGAACACAGAAATTTTTATCTATAATAATAAAAGCATAATATGCTAATTAGACTGGACAGCCAAACAACCTTGCGGACATCATTCTGCACGTCCTTCCAGATGAAGCTGTGGTGGTGGGGGCCAAGGCAGAGACGGTTATGCAGAATTAGGCAGGAAGGCGAGCGGTTCAGAGTGATCATACAGTCAGGCAGGTGGTTAAGGGTGATTAGGAAGGCAGTTGAGTTGATAGGGGTGATCAGGCAGGCATTTGAGCTAATAGGGGTGATCAGGCAGGCAGGCACAGTGGTTGGGGCGATCAGACAGGAAGGGAGGCAAGCAGTTAGGAGTCAGTCGTCCTGGATTGAGAGAGGGATGTCCGACTGCTGGTTTAGGCCCAATCCTGCTGGCAGTTGGATATCCCCCAAGGGGTCCCGGATTTTGAGAGGGAGAAAGCTGGGCTGGGGAACACCCCACCCATGCACTAAATCCGTGCAATGGGGCTCTAGTACATAATATGGAAGCACAGTTGTGGTCCTATAAATAGGAGATTGTCAGGATGAAATACAGCTGCAGGATATGGTAAGAATGAACTCAGCACATACCCACTGGAATAGGAGATTTGGTACCAGAAATCATAGAGAGTCCATCGACCAGATCACATTTGCTGAACTTCAGCTATGAGTGAGCCACTGGACTCTACATTATGGGAGAATAAGAGGCATTTAATAAGAGACCATTAACCCTGCCTCCAAGTCCTTAGAGTCCAGTAGAGTAAATGACATTAAATGTTTGAAAACTTCCATGGTCGTGCAAGAATTAAATGAACAGATCAAGGCTAGCAACCCAGCAGATGTCCATGAATGGTTGGACCATTTGAATTTTTAGGTCATTCATTTTTTCCTGGATCTAATACTATCTTTAAGTTCTTACGAAGCAAACAATTCTAATCTAAATTCTATTCAGACAACCAAACCACCTGACCAACATAATATGGTCCATTTAGTTGGTCTGAATAACTATAGTAATTTCTAGTCAATAAATGCTTTTTGAACAACCCCTCTATGATCTGCATTATACAAGGTGATATGGATCTTGGGATAGGTATGTAGGACATACTTCCCCTCCTGTCAATCATAATTACTCTGGGAGCTAAGATTTCTACACATAAAATGAACTAAATTAGAAAGAAAGTGCTGAGCGTTTTTGAATGGGTGAATAGGGGAGCGAGTCCTATGACATGGACCTGAACCTTCAAATTTCATTGTTGCTGTGCAACCCCAGGCCCTGTTTCCTTTCCTAAAGGCTCAGGATCCTCTGCAAGTATTCAGGAGAAGGATTAGTCTCTACAGACACCTTTACTGCCACTGGAAATAGTATTGATTGTCTGTACATGGCTGTGACACTTTTTCACTTAAGACTTTTGAAGACAGTTAAACTTTGGTTATATTTGCACACAAAAACAACAACAAAACTTATTGAGATGTTTAGAGGTAACAGAGGTTGCAAAACAGCAGCCCATGGTCTGAACATGGCCTCTAGATATGCTTTTTTGGTCTAGTTTTAAACATTTTTGAATCAGTTGCTAATATTTTAAAATCAAACATTTCACATAATACTCCAGATGTCCACTTGTACCTAAAATTTCAAACATTCTGACACATTGGGTATGGGTTTCTGTCTGAACAGTTTGCTGTGGCTGAATGGCAGGTACTGTATAGTCCTCCAGAGTCGCATTCTGTACCTTTACACTTGTAGCTTCCTGCCTGGGCCCTGGAGGTCTATGAGTCTGACACCCTCAGTCTATAATCTGTTCCAGTCCTTTTCCTTTATTGTATCAGCCTTTTAGCCAAGATGTTACTTGGTAATTTTTGTTTTTTTACCAACAAAATTCTCTGTTGCTTGTTTTACAAAATAGTGATGATTTTGGAGTGTCACTACCAGGCAAAGAAATGGAACGCATAAGTTCATTAAACCTAAAATACAGTCTCTTGCTCCAAAATGCACTACTCCACTAGCCGTTCCTCTTTTGATACAATTAAGAAGTTAAAAACTGAAGTATCTGTGTTCTTGTAATTGTCTTTCTCTTAACACTATATTTTTAACAACTGTCAACTTACTTGCTCTTACCGAATATGAAAGAAATATATATTCATTGTAGAAACTTTGAATAATGCAAAATGCATAAATTATTTTGGTCATATTTCATTCTAGTCTTCTTCTATATATATGTACTTTGCAAAGTGCTGTCATAATAATATAATTAAAGTTAACCTTCTTTCATTTAATAGTGTAAAGTGAGTAGTTCCCTCTTCCATTAACTACTCTTTGAAAATGCAATTCCTAATGGCTGCTAAATATTTTAACACAGGGATATACTAAAATGTATTTAACCATTTCCCAATTGGATTTTAAACTGTTGTATTTTCTTCTTGATTTTAATAAAAAGCACTGTAATGAATATTTTTGTATTTATATATTTGTTCCCATTTTGGTAATTTTCATGGGATGCATTTGTAGTAATAATATGTGTATTTTTATGACTTTAAAAATATATAATGATAATAACACTACGGTGTCGGGTGAATTTCCCGCCAAAATATAAGATGGCGCGTTAAAATGCCTATATCTTTTGAAGTATGGGTTCGATTGAAATGAAATATTTGGTAATACGCAGTTACAATCGGCCCGAGTTTACACGTTTCCCGCACTCCACCGCAAATCTATATGAACCGAGTTTAAGACGGCTCCCGCGGAGTACGCGCAATTCACGCGAGCCGACTTAACTCGTTTCCCGCAACCCACGTGATAACAATACTTTGAGAATTGTTCTCTCATCAATATTTGTGCATGCATGATCATAAACTGTGATGAATCAAATTTGTCTATCTACTAAGGATTGTAGTAATTAAAGCTGTCTTTGTGTTTCCAGGCTTTTTCAGATGAATTTGACAAAATATCTAATGGAAATTTCATCAGTGACAAAATTGCCAAGACTCAGAATACACAAGGTTCAATAAAGATATAATTTCATGTTTCCTAAATTTATTTCATTCTTATTTTGTTGTGTTTTTTTCTGGGGTTCAGAAATATATTATTATGAAATTATTTCTAGTTATTAAATGACTACTTAATGATAAGTGAAAGATGGCAGTGATGATTTTTAAAAATAATTTTAATTAAATCTTTATTGTTCAGATTATTATAGTTGTTCCTCTTTTTTTCCCCCATAGCTCCCCTCCACCCAGTTCCCACCCCACCTTTTGCCCTAATCCCTGCCACTATCCTCATCCATAGGTGTATGGGTTTTGTCCAGACTCTTCCCCCACCTCACCCCTTCCCCCCTGAGAATTGTCAGTCCACTCCCTTTCTATATCCATGATTCTATTATATTCACCAGTTTATTCTGTTCATCAAATTATTTATCTTCTTAAAGGATACCTTTCAGCATTTCATGTAATACTGGTTTGGTGGTGATGAACTCCTTTAGCTTTTTCTTATCTGTGAAGCTCTTTATCTGGCCTTCAATTCTGAATGATAGCTTTGCTGGATAAAGTAATCTTGGTTGTAGGTTCTTGCTATTCATCATTTTGAATATTTCTTGCCACTCCCTTCTGGCCTTCAAAGTTCCTGTTGAGAAATCAGCTGACAGTCATAAGGGTACTCCCTTGTAGGTAACTAACTGTTTTTTCTCTTGCTGCTTTTAAGATTTTTCTTGTTGTCTTTTGCTCTTGGAATTTTAATTATGATGTGTCTTGGTGTGGTCCTCTTTGGATACCTTTTGTTTGGGGTTCTCTGCACATCCTGGACTTGTAAGTCTATTTCTTTCACCAGGTAGGGGAAGGTTTCTGTCATTATTTCTTCAAATAGGTTTTCAATATCTTGCTCTCTCTCTTCTTATGGCCCTCCTATAATTCGGATGTTGGTACACTTGAAGTTGTCCCAGAGGCTTTTTACACTATCTTCATATTTTTGGATTCTTTTTTCTTTTTGTTTTTCAGGTTGGGCGTTTTTTGCTTCTTCGTATTTCAAATCTTTGACTTGATTTTTGCAATCCTTTAGTCTACAGTTTGAACTCTGTATAATATTCTTTATTTCAGTCAGTGTATGCTTAATTTCTAGTTGGTCCTTTTTCATATCCTCGAGGGTCTCACTAAATTTATTGGCAGTTTCTAGAAAATTTTTGAAAAACCTTATAACTGTGGTTTTGAACTCTATATCCAGTAGTTTGCTTTCCTCCATTTCTGTCATTTGTGACCTGTTTCTTTGTCTCTGCATTTTGGCTGCTTCCCTGTGTTGGTAGAGTGGCTTTGTGTGCTAAGTGTCTTATAGGGCCCAGTGGCTCAGCCTCCCCAATTACCTGAGGTGGACACTCTTGGTGCACCTCTTTGTGGGTTTTGTGCACAGTCTTGTTGTAGTTAAGCCTTGATTGTTGTAGGTATCACTGGGAGGAATTCACCTCCAGGCTAATTGGCTGTGAGAATCAGCTGTGTCTACAGTGGGAGAACTTCTGTGCTGGAAACACCCTTCTGGGGCAAGACTTGCTTCAGTGGAGCTTTGGTGCTCACTGAGTCTGCCACCTGAGTGTGTCCCTTATGGATCTGAGGAGTTGTAATCTGGATGGTCCACTCTGACCACTGGGAATACTGGCTCTTGGATCTCTAAGGAGGTGCTAATTTAGTCTCTGCCTGAGGCTACCCAGCAGGAGTTATGGAGAGATCTGCAGATTCCATTTCTTTGTTTGGGGTTTGGAGGTGCCCAGATGAGGCCCAGCTGTGAAGCAATTCAAGCTGTTGTGGGGCCTTGGGCTTTCTTTTTGGATGTTCTGGGTCTCTCTGACCCAGCTGCAGTTAGTTAGGTAATTTTAGATTGCAAAGGGCCAGGGCATTCATATGCAAGAGCCTGTTCACCCAGTTTAGGTGGGGCATCGTCTCAGGGAATCATTAGGGTGGAGTAAACAGCTATGGCTGATCCTCAGCCCTGCCCTAAGAGGATCCGGGTCTCACTGTTCCACGGTAATTGCTGCAAGCACCTCTGAGAGAAAGCCACCCTAGAGTTCTGCCCAATGCCAGACAGTGTAGTTTCTCCCCATATGAGTCTAGGTCCCCAGAGACTTGCCCAGACTGGAGTTCAGAGCAGTCAGGAGCTTGTGTCTCCCTCCTGATTGAAAAAGACAGCTGCGTCCTCAGTTGTCAGCCCTTTCCACACGTGCCTCCGTACCTCTGCTCTTTACTTCCACACAGCACCTCCTCTGAGTCTCAGTGTGCTTTTCTCTTGCCTTCTAGTTGTAGAATTTCCACTCAGCCAGCCTTCCTGTGGTTCTGGATGATGTCCGTTTTGACTTTTAGTTGTATTTCTGAAGTGGTTGTGCGAGGCAGCAATTTCTGGTGTTTACATATGCCACCATCTTGGTTTTTCTTCTAATTTCCTTCTTGATATAGTGGCTAATTCGGCAGTGATGATTTTTATGAAAAAAATCTATTTGTGAGAAAGGAGATATTAAATCATATTCCATACACCCGGGCATGCAAGACACTGGCCATGATTGACAATCTTGAGTGGAAGATTAAGCAATCCAAGTTAGATAATCTGTACAGGGGGGTTTAAGTAGTGATGAGGCTCGTATTTCCTAAGGATAATGTGACCTGTGTTTGTGGAAATAGACATATTTAAAGAGACAATACCAACCAAATGCTTCTTATCTGTCAAATCTGCTGTTACATGTTTGGCTTTATCCTATTTGGAGTTTTCTGAGGCTTCTTGAATCTCAGTATGTATGTCTTCCATCAAATTTGGGGATTTTTCAGTCATTTGTTCAAATAGTTTTCCTGCACTCATCTCTCATCTCCTCTGGGGGCTCCAATAACATGAATGTTAGACCTTTTGATAGTGTCCTGCCAGTCCCTGAGGATCTGTTCTTTTTTCCCTTTTAATCTTTTTTTCTCTGTTTTTTAGATTGGATATTTTTTATTGATCTGCATCCAAGTTCACAGATTCATTTCTCTGTCTACTGTTGAGCCTATCCAATGTGTTTTTAAAATGTCAGATATTGTATTTATAAGTGCTAAAATGTCCATTTGATTCTTAATTTATAATTTATATTTCTCTGCAGAGACACCTATTTTTCCACTCATTTCAAATCATTTCCATTCATTCAAATATATTTAGTTTGACTTCAGAGAGCATATTTATAGTAGACACTTTAAAGTCTTTGATAAGTCCAACATCTGAATCATCTTGACAGAAGCATTTATATTGAGTATCTTTACCCTTGAGAACTGCTCACATTTTCTTGGTTCTTTGTATGACAAGCAGTTTGGGATAATAGACTGGTTATTTTCATTATTATGTTGTGACACTTGGGTCTTGTTAAAAATCTCCTGGAAAATGGTAATTGTTTCAGCAGGCAGTCAGTCAGTTAAGTTCATCCTAACATCCTGTCTCACCTTCTATGGGAGGCGTTCCCATGTCACTTCAGTTCTCATAGCCTTTGCTGTGCTGCTTGGGACGGCTCCCCCATGTGTAGCTCCTGGGTGGGCTTAGGATTTATTCCCGTTTGTCACAGAACCAGGGTCCACCTTCTCCAGCTATCCCCTCAGCAGAACTCCCCTCACACTCTTGGCTTGCAGGAGCCCATTTTTTAGGCCTCTCCCCAGAGAGACAATGTTCTCTTGGAGTTTAAGTTGCCTGTTCTGTTGCTGCATAACTTTGTGTGATCAGGGTTATCCTCAGGCAAAGTGGGGAGAGAGAAGCAAGAGAGAAAAATAACAGGTATTTCCCACACACAGCCATGTACACTTTTCAGACCACAAGGGCCCTTTCCCTGGATCTTCTGGATAGAAATACAGAACTCTAAGAGCTTTAACTCCCTGTGGTGCCACTATGGAGTTCTACAACTGGGGTCACCTTGGGGTTAGGGCCTGGACTAATAAAAACAAATCTGGGACTTGTATGCATGCATATAAGCATAAGGATGGATGCAGACAACAGGGGGTGAGGGTGAGGGCAGGACTGTGGGGGTGGGGATAATGAGGGGATAAGGACACATTTGTAATACCTTAATTAGTACAAAATGTATATAATGTAAAAATAAAAGAATATCCGGATAAAAAATATTTGACTCAAAAAGAAATATTAAGTATATGTACACATACATTTTTCCAGTGGAAGCTGTGCCAATTTCTAAATAAAGCTCAATTGAACCTCAAAAAAAAATTATGGAAAATAGGAAGATCCCTGCCATACTCTTCAGCTCACAGGGCCCCCTTTTCTCAATCCTCTGGTCACAAAGACAGGGATCCTCTGAGAGTTTTGCTACCTATGCTCATTGTGCAGTTCCACAAGTAGGGCTACCCTTGTGTCAAAGCTGGGAGAGAAAAGAGGAAAATTTCAAAAATTCCCTCGTTACAGGTTGCCTCTTCAGGTTTTGGCTCCCCTTCCCAATCTGCCTGCTGTTGCTTATTTTTCAGTCCTCACTTAGTAGATATTGTATTTGTCCCTTGTTTTAGTTGTAATCAGTTGGAGAGAGGTCTCACGGGTTGACTTCACCATGGCCAGCACCAGAAGCACACGTTTGTATTGTTTTATCTAAATATGTAAATGGCTGACTGTCTGACTGGTAGCTATGATGTGCAATGACCACTGGGGGCAGACGCTCAATGCAGGAGCTGCCGAGCTGCCTTGACTTGACAGTGGTGGTTCTCAGGTGATACACCTCGGAACCAGAGATGAGGGAGCCCGATTCTCGGGTGTGCCACCTGAGAACTGCCCTCTCAAAATCCGGGAACCCTTGGGGGATGTGGGAGAGCTGGTTTTGGCCCAATCCCTGCAGGCCAGCCCGAGGAACCCCACCTACCAGAGGGATCCCGCTCACTCTGCAGTTGCCCTTCAAGTCACAGTGCTGCCCCAGGTGTGGTCGGCCTGTAAGGGACCTCAGGAGGTTGGCTCCAGGGTATGCCTGACCCATCTTGCCCAGTCCCACCCCGCCAGCCACCTTCTAATTAATTTCCTTTCAATGTGCATGAATCCGTGCACCAGGGCACTAGTATTTTATAAGGCTTTTTCAGAAACAGACCATCCTTGGGGCTAAGGGTCAGGCTCAGGACCATATTAAAGGCCAGAGATACAGGGTTTGGGATGGAGACGGAGAGAAGTACTGTATGGGAGGGCCACATGTGAGTAGCATGAGACTTAATTCATTCTTGCTATTGTTAACTCGATTATTAACTCCATTTCTTTTTTCTTTTCAGGTTTGTATGGGACTGTTACCAGCCCTGCTTCAGGAGTGCACGAAATGAAAATTGGCCCCATCATCTTCCAGGTGGCCACTGGAGATATTGCTAAAGAAGCTGCAGATGTGATTGTAAATTCAACAACAAAGACATTTGATCACAAAGCAGGTAGTTTACTTGTAGGACTTTTGCTGCAGTAATGGTCACAGTAGATCTCTTGAAGGAGGGTTTCTATAAGGAAACTATTCTGCAGTTGCTATAGCCAAACTGGTTTCTACAACTTTGGCTTAGTAATATGAATTAATAATTTTAACATTATTTTGACATGGTTTCCTATAATTGGTAACAGTTACTTCCTGAATTTTTCTTTTTTTGATCAAAAATGCCCAGGTTGTAAGATTCCTTTAATGATGGGGAAAGCCTTTAGATAATGAGGCAATCATTGTGATCTAAGTGTACTGTATTGATTTTTTATTCATGTTTGTAAATATGTTGATGTCCTCATGTAGGGGTCTCCAAAGCAATTTTGAAAAAGGCTGGACAAAATGTGGAATTAGAATGTTCTCGCCTAGGTAAGGCACAATGCTTTTTTTCAGTGCTAAAGTATAAGTGGAAGGCTGAATGTGGGAGGCTGTGGAGAGGGAGACAACATATTAATCTTAAAATCATACATTTACTAAAGAATTCCACTCATAGAGAATTAGAAATGAAGAGGAGTGAAAAGTGAGATCATGGCTAAAAAGAGAAGGTAAGCGAGACAGATTCATCAGAGGTAGTATTTCAAGAGTCTCTTATTGGTAGTATTTCAGGAGTCTCTTATTTGACAAAGCAGACATTTTGCTTTGTAAACAATTAGAGAGTATGTTCTGCATCTGATTTTGCATCTTTTTGTTTTGTGTTTCTTAGCTCAACAGCACAACAATGGTTATATAATTACTGATGGTGGATCTCTGAAGTGCAAGAATATTATTCATGTCATTGGTGGAGCTGATGTCAAGAGATCAGTTACCTGTGTTTTGCAAGAGTGTGAAAAACTGAATCACTCGACCATTTGCCTCCCAGCCATTGGGACAGGTTGGTAACCTCTCAAGGCTAAATTCTTAAGTGTCCCTTTTCCCTTTGATTTCCTGCTGACTTGAATGTAGTTGATGCTGAGTCTGAGTAAGGGCAGCTTCCTCACCCCAAGGCACTCACTGAGGGAATGAGCAAGACATCTGCTCTCTAATATGGAAGGGAAGAGAGAGGAAGGGAAAGGAGCAAAGAATGGCCATCCCCCTTCTCTTTTCACCGGTTCATGTCTCTTTTTCCATCTCTTCCATATCCCCCATTATTTAGTACTTAACCTTCCCCTCCATCACCTCTCCATGGAGAACATCAGTGCATCGCCTCCCACCTCCCTGTAACTGACTCCCAGATGAGCATTGCCAAGCCTCTTCTCTCAGCACTTGAGCAGTGGCTGTGCAGGTTGGCCTTAGGGCATCTCTGCACAGAAACCTTTCAATCACCTTAACCCAGTGGGTTCTAATGGGTCAGAAACTCAACTCACCACCTTTCTCTTCTCAGCCTACTTGCCTCTTTCAAGTTTCCTGTTTTCCTCTAACTATATAATGATTGTATGATTGATTCTCCATATAGAAAGGTGTGCTTTGGGTTTATCATTCCTAAGGTTATGCTCTTTGAGCTCTTTTCCCAGGAATCTGAGTTCTACGCATTCATTAGTAATTTTTGCTTGGTGTCCCTTAAGAGAGCTGGTCAGGGGAGGCAAATTCCCTCAGGCTTGAAGTGGAATGGAGCTGACCGGTTCCAGAGAGGTACCACTCGGCCCTGGATTGATCATTCCATTGCTCAGGAATCTAAGATTGAATGTCTGCACTGGCCTGGTAGGCCCTCCAGAAGTTTAGCCTCAATAAACTTCCCCATGCTTGTCACTTTCTGAACCTGCAATTTAGCTGGTTCTCCTTGCTTATCTTCTTTGCCTATCTCCATCACCACCTGAGCTGGTCCTTAGACTAATGGATGGGGACTCTTTCTCCCTTAGTGGTATTTATGAGTTGAGTTTGACTGGGAGGGATATAGACAGCATCTGGCCTTAAAGGAAGTCCTCTACCTAGTACCTACAGATATCTCCCTCAGGGAGAGAATGGGTGGTTAGTGATTCCTCCAAGCACATCAAGTTTAATGAAAACTCCAAACCCAATTCACTGTCGTCTCTCCCAACAAACTTATCTCCTGTTATATACCTGATTATATCACTTTATATCTAGAATCCTTGACTCTACTCTCTTTTCCACTCCCATATTTATTAGTTTATTAATTAGTTTGATTAAATGTTTTCTGAGTGACTGCCATGTGCCAGGCACCGTGCTGAGGTGTGGAGGACAGAAAGATGACTAAGAAAAGGATTCAGTCCACAAGAACCACCTAGCTCATTGTGAGACAGACATGGAAGCAAACAACCGCAGTACTTTGTGCCCATGATACACACATGAAGATGTGTGGGTGACAAAAGCAGGTACATCAGGTCAGGTACACAGATCAGGTATACAGGCAGTTGGTCCCTAGGTCCTCTTCACTTTATTTTCTAAATATCTCCTTGCTCTGGTCCCCTTTTTATTTAGCTCTTGTCTTTGCCTAACCTTTTATTATAGCCTCTATCTAGACGTGGGCTCTCTGCTCCAGTGCCTCCTATACCCCCACCACTGGCATGGTAGGCCTTCCAGACTTATTTTTCTCAAAAACAGATCTATTTCTCTGAGCACACCAGGTGAGGTTGCATATATCACACCTGTTACACAGTTCTAGGCTTTCCTTCAGTTTTCCATACTTCACCTATTGAACACCATTTGTCTTTACATATTATATGCATTGTGTCCTAAGTACCTAGATGAGCATCTAGCTTTTGATGGGACACATTAAATATTTATAGAAAGTGAGTGACTGTATCTTAACACTCCGATTTAAATTCTTCCAAATATCATGAGATAACAACAGCTTTGCAAAGGAGAATTTCCCTCTTTCCCTGCTCATCTAATTAAAAACAAAAGCAAAAAACCTGAACAAACCTTCTTGGTTAGTTTTATGTGGGGTTTGTCTACATTCCCACAATCATCTACAGAGCCAAGTCACAGAGGTCTACTCTTATTTCTGCAGTGATGGTGGGCACCATCGATGGGGATAAACCTAGTGGGCCCTTAGTCTGTCACACCAGGTTTGTCAGGGGACTTCTACACTGTTACCTGCCCTTCCCCCACCCAATGTGACAGCTGCTGTTCAGATGGGACTGCTTCCATGGTTTTTCATGAGAATTTTCAAGGAACTTGCCATGATCTTACCAAGGCAGTCAGCTGGAGGGAAAAGGGTATGGGGCATGCTTAATTAGGAGAAACCTCCTCAGGTGGCAACCTTAAATCCTGCTAGTCAGCTAAAATCTCACCAAGTGTGGGAAGAAAGACTTCCTGGAGGTTCAACATAACTTGTATGTAAAAAGTATATATAATAACAAAAGCTTAGAGCTCTAGGCATCTTACAAAATTATTTTAGCGTAAATCAAGTCCCCAAAGAAAAAGTATACATTGTAAAGTCAATTGATGATTAAGCAAAACAAAAATTGTTGTCTTTAAAGAGTATGATAATTCAATATGCATTAGTATCTTTTACTTTGGATGTTTTGAGAACACGAGTGAGCCAAGAAAGATTAACTGTGCTTGGTAACACAGAGAAACACAACGAGCAGGACTCCACTAAATAGAGCAAATATGAACATCAGACATCAAAAGTTAGATTTCCTTTTTTCATTGTTGGGCTGTTGGCTTCTTCACATCCTGGAACAAGAACTCTCCACTCATCTAGGGCTTCAAAAGTGTTTGCTGACAGATTGTTAGAAAAGTACATGGAGGTGAAAAATTTGGGGTGTGTGGATGCATTCTCGAGAATTGGAATCCCTAATTTATTCCTCAGCCTTCTCCAATCGTGTCTTCATTTTTCTAGTCATTTTTATTTGCCTTTCTAGGACGTGCTCAACAAGACACAGATAAGGTTGCTGAAGCCATAATGGATGCCATTGAAGACTTTATCCAGAAAGGACTTGTCCAGTCTGTGAAAAAAGTTAAAGTTGTTATCTTTCAGCCTCAAATAATGGATGTATTTTGTGCCAACATGAAAAAAAGAGAAGGCTCCCAGGCTCCCTCACAGTCTATAATGTCTAAAATTGCATGTGAGTTGTTGATTTTTATGAAATGCATGTTCCTAATGTTGAGGTCATATGAGAAATAGCTAAAATTGTACAGTATTTTTTGTGGTAGTTTATTAGCTTCTCCTGGTTGTATTGATATATAATTGATATATGTCACTGTTTAAGTTGTACTGCATAATGGTTTGACTTTACATATGTTACTGCAATATGTTTAGTTACTATCCATCATCTCATACATGTCTTAAACAGAGAAAGCAAAATGATTTTATTTCCTTGTGATGAGAACTCTTAGAATTAACAGCTTTCATATATATCATACAGGTGTGATAACTATAGTCATCATGCTATACATTATATCCTTGGTCATTATTTATCTTGTAACTGGAAGTTTGTACATTTGACCTCTTTTTTTCAGTTTCCCCTTCCCCCAATCCACCTATGGTAACCACAAATGTGATCTCTTTTTTCTATGAGTGTCAGTTGTTTTTTTAGCTTTTTTAGTGAGATTTTTAACAAAATATATTTTTTTGATTTCAGAGATTAAGGGAGAGGGAGAGAGAGAGAGAGAAACAGCCATGATTAGAGAGAATCATGGATCGGTTGCCTCCTGCATGCCCCCTACTGGGTTTGAGCCCACACCTGGGCATGTGCCCTTGACCAGAATTGAACCCAGCACCCTTGGGCCCTCAGGCCGACGATCCATTCACTGAGCCAAACCAGCTAGGGCTGTAAGTGTGATCTTATGGTATTTGTCTTTTTCTGTCCACCTTGAATCGGCTAATCTTTAATGAACTTATCAGAAAGAAAAATTAAGAAAACAATCCCATTTAACATTGTATCAAAAAGAATAAAATATCTAGGAATAAATTTAACCAAGAAGGTAAAACTGATAAGACATTGATAAAAGTAATTGAAGAAGACAAAATAAATGCAAAGATATTATGTGCTCACGTATCATAAGAATTAACATTGTTAAACTATCCATTCTTCCTAAAGCAATCTACAGATTCAGTGAAATCCCTATCAAAATTCCAATGGAATTTTCTCAGAAACACAACAAACAATTGTAAAGTTTATATATAACCACAAAATACCCCAAATAGCAAAAGCAATTTGAGAAAGAATAAAAAAGGTAGAGGCATCACAATTCCTGATTTGAAAGTATACTACAGAGCTACAGTAATCAAAACAGTAGGGTATTGGTGTAAAAACAGAAGCATAGATCAATGGAAGAGAATAGAGAGCCCAGAAAGAAACCCATGCATATATGGTCAATTAATTGATAACAAAAGAGCCAAGAATATACAATGGTGGAAGGGTAGTTTCTATAATAAATAGTGTTGGGCACCTACTTCAGTAGCACATATCTATATAAACAAAAGTCTAAGTGACCGTTATGACTGGTCGACTGAATGACTGGTTAACCAGTCACTATGACACGCATTGACCACCATGGGAGATGCTCAACACAGGAACGCCCCCTGGCGGTCAGTGCACTCCCAAGACCAACCTCCTGCGGTCCCTCCACCATTGGAGGCCGGCCCAGATTTGCTCTGATCAGGACTGGGTGAGAAGGTCAGGCCAAGGCATCCCACCTGTGCACGAATTTGCACCAGGCCTCTAGTGCTAAAATAAAGAAATGGTGTTGGGAAAACTAGACAGCCATGCAAAAGAATGAAACTGGCCACTATCTTACACCATACACAAAAATACACTCAAAATAGATTAAAGACTTGAATGTAAGACCTGAAACCATAAAACGTCTAAAGGAAAACATAAGGGGTATGCTTCTTAACATCAGTTTTGACAATAATTTTTTGGATATGACACCAAAAACACACACAGCAAAAACAAAAATAAACAAGTGGGAATATATCAAACAAAAAACCTTCTGTAGAGCAAAGAAAGCCATCAATATTTTTCTACTGAATGGGAGAAAATATTTGCAAGTCATATACCTGATTAGGGGTTAATATAAATAATATATAAAGAACTCATACAACTCAACAGAAAAAAACCAAACAATCCAATTTAAAAATGCACAGAGGATATGAATAGACATATTTTTTCCAAAGATGATATACAATTGGCCAACAGGTACATGAAAAGGTGCTTAGCATCACTTATCATCAGGGAAATGAAAATGAAAATAATAATGAGATATCACTTCACACATATTAGAATGCTATTATGGAAAAGTCAAAAAATAAGTGTTGACAAAAATGTGGAGAAAATGGAATCCTTGTGCACTGGGAATGTAAACTGGTACAGCCACTATGGGAAATAGGAGGTTCCTTAAAAAATTTAAAATATAACTAGCACATGATCCAGTAGTTACACTTCTGGGTATTTATCTGAAGAAAATGAAATCATTATCTCGAGTGAGCACCAAAGCCCCATCGAAGCAAGTCTAGCCCCAGAGGGGTGTCTCCAGCACAGAAGTTCTCCCACCGCAGACACAGCTGATTCTCACAGCCAATTGGCCTGGAGGTCAATTCCTCACAGCGATAACTACAACAATCAAGGCTTAACCACAACAAGACTGTGCACAAAGCCCACAAGGGGGTGCACCAAGAGTGTCTACCTCAGGTAATTAGGACACTTAGCACAGAAAGGCACTCTATCGACACAGCGAAGCATAAAAAATGCCGAGACAAAGAAGCAGGACACAAACGACAGAATTGGAGGAAAGCAAACTGTTGGATATAGAGTTCAAAACCACACTTTTAAGGTCTTTAAAGAACTGTTTAGAAGCCGCCAATAAATTCAGTAAGGCCCTCGAAAAGACTGGTGAGACCGCCGATAAATGTAGTGAGATCCTTGAAAAGACTGGTAAGACCGCCGATAAATGTAGTGAGATCCTCAAGAAATCTAATGAGACCCTTGATGTTGTGATAAAGGACCAACTAGAAATTAAGCATACACTGACTGAAATAAAGAATATTATACAGACTCCCAACAGCAGACCAGAGGGTCGCAAGGATCAAGTCAAAGATTTGAAATATGAAGAAGCAAAAAACACCCAACCAGAAAAGCAAAATGAAAAAAGAATCCGAAAATATGAAGATAGTGTAAGGAGCCTCTGGGACAGCTTCAAGCGTACCAACATCCGAATTATAGGGGTGCCAGAAGATGAGAGAGAGCAAGATATTGAAAACCTATTTGAAGAAATAATGACAGAAAACTTCCCCTACCTGGTGAAAGGAATAGACTTCCAAGTCCAGGAAGCACAGAGAACCCCAAACAAAAGGAATCCAAAGAGGACCACACCAAGACACATCATAATTAAAATGCCAAGAGCAAAAGACAAAGAGAGAATCCTAAAAGCAGCAAGAGAAAGAAAATCAGTTACCTACAAGGGAGTACCCATACGACTGTCAGCTGATTTCTCAACAGAAACTTTGCAGGCCAGAAGGGAGTGGCAAGAAATATTCAAAGTGATGAATACCAAGAACCTACAAC
>NW_005872294.1:30185-37531 GCF_000147115.1 Myotis lucifugus | reverse complement strand
CAAACCAGTATTATATGAAATGCTGAAAGGTATCCTCGAAGAAGAGGAAGAAGAAGAAAAAAGGTAAAGATACAAATTATGAACAACAAATACACATCTATCAACAAGTGAATCTAAAAATCAAGTGAATAAATAATCTGATGAACTGGTGACTGTAATAGAATCAGGGACATAGAAAGGGAATGGACTGACTATTTCTTGCGGGGGTGGGGGGTGGGGGGAGAAAGGGGTGTGGGGGTGAGTGAAGAGATTAGACAACAATCGTGCACCTATGGATGAGGACAGTGGGTGGGGAGTGAGGGCAGAGGGTGGGGTTGGAACTGGGTGGAGGGGAGTTATGGTGGGAAAAAAGAGTAACTAATGTAATAATCTGAACAATAAAGATTTAATAAAAAAAAGAAAAAAAAGAAAAAAGAAATCATTATCTCTAAAGGATATCTGCTGCCCCATATTTCATTGAAGCAGTATTGAGATAGCCAAGACATGGAAACAACAACATTGGCAAAATAAATGGATAAAGATGTGGTATATACAGGGTGGGGCAAAAGTAGGTTTATAGTTGTGAGTATGTGAAACTGAGTTTATTCTTGTATAACCACTTATAAATTATTGTATTACTAGAGGACAGGTGCAGGAATTCATGCACAGGTGTAGTCCCTCGGCCTGGCCGGCGATTGGGGCCGAGGGAGTTTGGCTGGTCATGGCAGCTTGGCTGTGGGAGTGCACTGACCCCTGATGGTCAGTGGATGTCAAAGCTACGGGCCAGTCATCTGGTTGAAACAGTCTCTTAGGCTTTTATATGTATAGATTTTCCATATGGACAACTGTAAACCTTCTTTTGCCTAATCCTGCATAGATGATGGAATATTATTCAATCATAAAAACGGAAATCCTGTTACTATTACCAACATGGATGGACCTTGAGGGCATTATGCTAAATGAAATGTCAGACAGAGAAAGACAAATAATGTATAATAAGTCTAACCTGTGGAATTTAAAAAAACCTGAATTCAAATATAGAGAACAGATTGGTGGTTGCCAGAGGTGGGGTGGTGGGAGGTGGGCAAAATGGGTGAAAATGGTCAAAAGGTACACACTTCCAATTATAAGATTAATATGTCCTACAAATGTGATATACAGCACGGCAAATATAAAAGAAAAAAGAAGGAAAGAAGGTAGGGAGGGAGGAACAGAGGAAAGGAGAAAGAAAGGGAGAAATAGCTAATAGCTAAATATTTTTCTTTTTAAATCCAAAACAATTGTTGCATTCCCTTGTGTTTCTTTTTTTAGCATTTTTTGACTTCTCAAAGCAACCTTCCTCCAAACCAAAGCCTTTGGTTTTGGAGAGGAAAACGGAATCAGCAATTTTTCAGGTGTGTGGTGAAAATGAAACTTGTGTAGAACTCGCCCTCTCCTGCTTACAGAATCTGATGGAAAAGGAACAGAGTCTTTACACCAGTGAAGAGAGATGTATCAGAGACTTTGATGAAAAGGAATATCAGGAATTGAATAAGCTGCAGAAGGACTTGAATATTTGTGTGGACTTGGACCATCAGAAACCTTTGATTAAGGTTTCAGGAATTAGCAGAGATGTGGAACAGGCTAGAAATGCAGTTGAGGAGATGATCAAGGCAGTTAAATCAGCAAAAGAGCAGGAATCCATAGCAGATTATATCACTGAATTTGTAGAATGGCAATATGACGACAATAACACTTATCGTAGTTTTGACAAAATAACCAATATGAAATTGGAGGAGGCAAGAAAAAAACAGGGAAAAACAGTTGATGTCCAAATTAATAATCAGAACTACACAGTGGACATGAAAACATGCATTGCTACAGGTGCAAATGGACACAGTTTACAAATTCAGCGCATCACAAAACCGCAAGGTGAGTCAAACTTTCTCATTTGTTATCCACTATTTTACACTTACTTTGGGCTTAACACTATTTTGTACGTCTATCAACAATGTAGTCAAGTAGATAGAATTCAAGTAACTCTTATGCATTAACATAGAAAACTTATGGAGTTTACATTAAGGTCGGGAAAAAACAGCCTGGGGGAGCCCAACATCCTGAGGATGACCATCTTGGTGGTAACATGGCCAAACCTTGCCTTTTTGTAGTTCACAAGCTTCCTAGAGCCAGTTCTTCTGGGAGGTAATGGCTGCTTCAGTCCGGAGAGGGACAGCCATGGGCTTTAAAGAAACGTGGCCCAAGGTTTTATTTAGAACAAAATGGAGAAGACAGCCTGGTCAGAAAGTGGGCACTTTCTGCCTCTGTGATTGGTACCCAAAGAGGCCCCAGAGCCTGCAGGATCTCCCAGAAGTCACCGCCTCCTCTGCCCTGAAAATAAAGTTCCTAGACACACACATAGGAAGCAGCCTGAGATTCTCTGACTGGATCTGCTTCTGAGAAGGGAATGCTTGTCTCGTATAGAGGTGAGACAGACTTCCAACCACAGAAGCCCCCCACGGAAAACTAGTAAAAATGGCTTCCCTTTCAGTACCTTCTCTTCATCTTTTGGGAGATCAGTTGGAATGAATTCCTCACACCCTGAGCAACCCTGGGGCAATGAGAACTCAAGAATAAAATTTCATTTAGCAGAAGAGGAGATGGAGCTGCCCCCACAAACTGCCACATAGCAAAACCCACCCACCCACTCAACTCTTAAGGATGGTGTGAAGAATAACGAAGGAACAGATGTGGATGGCCTTGTGGTGGGAGCTCCCAGCAAAAATCCATGCATTTGTTAACAAAACAATAGCGATTATTTAAAACATCCCAGGGAATAATTGATTATTGAATTATGACAGATTAGAGACTGAGCAGAATATGCAGTGTAGTCACACTACACCAGCAGTTCTCATATCTGGGCATGATCAAAACTGGTGAAGATGTAGGGACACAGGTTCCATCCCTCAGAGATTTTGATTTGATTGGTGTGTGTGTGTGTGTGTGTGTGTGTGTGTGTGTGTGTGTGTGTGTGTTTTAATAAGCATTACAGTTGGTTCTGTGGTAGTCTGTGGTCTATGCTGTGAAAAACATTCTCCTAAAAATATAAGAAATGCATTGAATACATTGAATCAGGAGCCTGTAAAAGAAGAACACACATGATATTCGGTTTTTTGAAGCATACCAGGGAGGGGGACTGTGTAGATGAGCCTTCCTGGGTACAGAGTGTCCTCAAATGTCTACTTTGCAGTTGAGAACCCTAGTCACTGGAGTGATATGAAGCCGCAGGATGTCTGTCTGGTTGAGCTACAGCCTGGCCAACCAGAATACAGCAAAGTGGCAGATGCCTTCAGTCAGACCTGCTCACAGTTCAAGATAGTGAAGGTAAGCATTCTGATGACATGGAGCTTCTTAATGGTGAAAATAAGGTGTATCATGTTCCTGGATAAATACATTTATATTTACTTCCTATCATATTTTTAACCCAGAATTAGAATATTTCATGGTAATTAGATTTTAGATTCTAGATTTTCCTCATCTCCCTATAACTCCTGAGACATTAATACTGAGATTTTTTAGTAATTTATTACAAGATAACAGATTGCAATATGATATTAGAATATTAAAGACATATATTTCCTTTGTGAAGCAAGCTAATAAAAATTCAAAGTATGGCTTCAAAGTTGGAGTTGATAAAGAAGCAAACCACCACAGAGAGACCAGTGAAGGCTCCCCAGGGTTGGGTTATGTGCCTTTGCCTCAGTCTTCACAGGCCAACAGTGTTTGCTTCCTTAATAAACCCACTAGTCCTTTCACTGTTCATCCCATTTACTAGTATTTTGGCATCTCCTATTCTTAAAAATTAATTTTGCTATTTGAAATTTGTGTTCTTTCTTGACTTCTATGGCAATAATATTTTGATGTTTTCTTCTTCATTAATTGATTCTCCTTTCATTATCACTGGTATCTGTTTCTCCTCCAAAGCTCTCATCCTAGCATTACCCACAGGATTTATACTTTGGTCTTCTGTCTCTGCACTTCACCAGGGAATGTTTTTACCCTTCATGGATGCAGCTATCATTTTAATGTTAATAGCTCTCAAATCAACATATCACCAACCTGGATCTTTGACTCTAGCTCTAGAACATTTTCCCAGTGGACTAAAAATATCTCCACATGATTATCTATCTGCTAAATCAATTTCCTAAAACCTAACTTATCATCTCTAAGTAATTATCTTCCCCTTCCTTCTCTTTTCTGACCTAGGTTCCACCACTCCCTGAGTAAAGCTAGAAATTTTTTTTTGGTCTAGTTTTACATATGTCTTCTTTTTTCCTGATTGACCACCCGAAGCTAGAGATTTTTGAGTTCCTTCTCTTCATCCATAATAATGAGTGTGCCATAAGGTCTACAATTCCCATCTTTGCAAATTTTCTTTTACTTTCTATTTGCATGGCCAGAATTGCTCTTTAAGACTGGGGCCACGCCCCAAACACCAATGTGAGGGGATGCTCTGATGAACTCCAGCTGCTTCTCCCAAGAGAGTGAACCTGGGACAAGTGCATTTATATGTTAAGTGACTGGAGAGCACCAAAGTCTTAGCATCGCTCCAGACTTCAGAGGCCTAGTTCTCAGCCTGGCCTCCCTGTGCTGTGCAGCCAGACTACATTGCTATTTACTGCCCTGGCCTGGAATCCTGATTTCCTCCATTATGTTGTCACCCTTCTGTTGCCAATTCAAGGGTGGCAGTGCCTTTTGGCCCCATCTGTGGTACTCTCTCCCATTCTGTCTATTCATGTAGTTAAGCACATAATAATTCAGAAAAGATTTAAAATGTCCTAAGAGATATATACCAGGGAGAAACCAAGATAGTGGCAAAGGAAAACACTGGCACTTGCATCCTCCCACAACCACATCAAAATTACAATTAAAATACAGAACAACCATCATTCAGAACCACCTGAAATCTGCTGAATGGAAGTCCTACATCTAGAGAATTAAAGAAGAAAGCACATTGAGACTGGTAGGAGGGTTGAGGTGCAGAATGGGCTGATCTGACACCCACCTGCGGCATGTTTTTAATTGGGAGGGACATCTTGGTTGAGGAGGAATCCCATGAGGAACAAGAGGTCCCAGCCCAATACCAGGCCCCAAGCCCAGGGTTCCATTGCTGAGAAGAGAACTCCCATGACCTCTATCCAGCTGTAAAAACCAGCGGGCATTGTGTCTGAGTGACACGGAGGCTACTGGAATCCCAGGCAGTTCCTCTTAAAGGGCCCATGCATGGACTTAGACTCATTACTTCTGAGCTCCAGCGCTGGGGCAGCAGCGTGAAAGGATCAAGGGACATAAAGGGACAGAAATTGTCTTGCAGCAGGGAAAGCCATCTTCTCTCTCCTTCTTTTGGTTATTGTTGGCATCCCTAACCCTTTTCCTTTTCAACTTCCTATAACTGTGTATTTAAGATAATAGCATATACTTGAGTTTTGTTTTTCTATTCATCCATTTGGACCATTTTTATCTTTTATAAAATATGTTTTTAATGATTTCAGAGAGAAGAGAGAGGGAGAGAGGGATAGAAACATCAGTGATAAGAGAGAATCATTGATTGGCTGCCTCCTGCACGTTCTCTACTGGGGATAGAGCCCGCAATCCAGGCATGTGCACTTACCAGAATCAAACCTCAACCTTCTGGTTCAAGGATGGATGCTCAAGCATTGAGCCGCCCTGGCCGGGTCAGTCTTTATCTTTTAATTGGAGGGCTTAGTCTGTTTAATGAATTTACTGATATGTTTGGGTTTAAACATGCCATATTAATATTTTGTCCTATGTATCACTTGTACTCTGCTCCTTTTCTCTCTTTTCCTACCTTATATTACATTAACTATTTTTATCATTTCATTTTTATTCCCTATTAAAATGTTCATTATATATCCTATTATAATCCTTTCACTGGTTACTTAGGGATTATTAAATTCTAGTGCAAATTTCCCAAATAATGCAATGAACTTTAAACACTTTAAACCCATTTATCCCTCCTGCCTCTTGTACTGCTTTTACCTTATTTTAATTCTATGTATATTTGAAACCCTATAAAACATTTTAATATTGTAATACAGTCATTGTATATTTACCCTTTTATCCCACTGCCCTTCCATTTTTCTTGCATTTTCATGCCTACACCTTGGTATAATTCTCCTTCTGGTTTTACTTTTCTTTCGGGTGTAGATCTGGTTGTGATGTTTCTGGTAGTCTAGTTTTTGTCTGAAAATATCTTCATTTCACTTTCATTCTTTGAAAGGTATTTTTGCTGGGTGTAGAGTTCTGGGTGACAGTTATTTTCTTTAAGCACTTTGAAGGTGTTATTCTATTATCATTCTGACTTCCCCCCCCCACCCCCCCACTCTGCACTGCCCTTCTAGCTTGGAACTTGTCCATCAAGTCCTTGCTGCCTTCAAACAGCTATCCCCCTCACTCCCAAGCCCTTCTAATAGTTGTTGGCAAGAGGATTGGTCTGATAAAAATAGTTTACTACAGCCAGAAGCCTACTGCTAACATAAACCTACTAAGTAAAGTTTTAAGATTTACTTGCAGTGTGTTTTTAACCTTATAATTTATCACATTAGGAATATAGAATCAGATTGCTGTTTTCAAAACTTCTTGAAGTAATTCTTTTCTTTGTGTGGTTATTAAATTTTAGAAAGCTGGGTGCTAGCTTCAGCAGCACCTATACTAAGAAAAAGGTGAGGAACAAGAATGAAAAGACTAAGGAGTAAGAATTATTTCAAAACTCTAAGGTGAAATTTGTAAGGCTTTTGGAAGATGAGTAAAAGAAATAAAATTTAAGGTAAATAGAAACAAAATGTAAGTAGACAGTTTAAAGATTAGAAACTTAATTGTAGATTAAAAGAAAAATAAAATTTAAAATCACAAATCAGATTAACAGAGAGCATGATAATGCAGAGACTTGGAGCTAGAGGTCAAGCTGTATCTTAATGAAAAATAGGAATCCTAAAACTGAAAAAGCAAACAAACCAAGTGATGGCAGGTAGCAGTATTAGAACTGAGAGTCCTTTAGAATGGAAGAACATTCTGACAACTTTATGGAACTACCACTACCTATTGATTAGGGAAGTTCTGAGGCTGATCTGCAATCCAGGATCCATGTTTTCACCACAGCCCTGGAACCACAAAGAGGATGGTCAGTGCTAGGCCACTTTGAAATGCAGATTGGTATAGCCACTAAGGAAAATGGGGTGGAGGTTCCAAAAAAATTAAAAATGGAATTGCCTTATGACCCAGTGATCCCACTTCTGGGAATATATATAAAGAAACCCAAAACACTGATTTGAAAGAATATATGTTCCCCTATGTTTACTGCAGCCCTGTTT
>NW_005872294.1:0-30085 GCF_000147115.1 Myotis lucifugus | reverse complement strand
CAGCAGTATTTACAATAGCCAAGATTTGGAAGCAGCCCAAGTGCTCATCAGTAGACGAGTGGATAAGAAAGTGGTAGTACATTTACACATTAGAATACTTCTGTGGGCTGTAAAAAAGAAGGAAATCTTACCTTTTACACCAGCAAGAATGGAACTAGAGGGGATTATGCTAAGTGAAAAAAGTCAAAGAAGACAAATGCCATATGATTTCACTTACATGTGGAATCTAGTGAATAAAATAAACAAACAAAATAGAAACACTCATAGATACAGAGGACAGACTGATAGCTGTTAGAGGAGAGGGTATTGGGGGACCTAGTGATAAAGGTGAAGGAATTAAGAAGTACAAATTGCTAGTTGCAGAATAGCCACAGAAGTGTAGATTACAGTGTAGGGAATATAGTCCATAATATCGAGATAAATGGGTATAGGACTACGTGGGTACTTGACGCAGCAGGAGAACCACTCTGTAAAGTACATAATTGTTTAACTACTTTGTTGTACACCTGAAACTTGTAGAGAATGATATTGAATGTAAACTGTAATTGAAAAATAAATTAGAAAAGAAAAGCATGGCCACTTTGGTCTACAGCCAGGCTCCCTGTCACCAGGATTCATGCCCCACTCTTCCAATTGGATGAGAGATTAATTTTTATGAACTAATTTCCTTCTTGCCTAGAAACTCTAGTACTTCTCCCATAGTTAGACCTTAACTAGGTAAACCAATATCTTAAAAGGACTGAAGGGGAGAGAAGGTAATGGACAAAGAGGGATAGACTGCAACAGGAGCAGTAATTACAGCGAAAGTAAGAAGCAGGAGTTGAGCTGCCTTGGTCGTCCAAGATCCTAAATATTGCTTGCTGCATGTGGTGCATAAAAGATGTTAAAAATTAAAACAACTTTTCCCCCAAGGCCTGATTTGTGAAGCACTGGATCTAAAAAGATTTCTGAATGCAGAGAGCTGCCATCTGGCATTGAATTCGCTGAATTTTTACTTATAAAAAATAGTGGTCACTCCCTGGCCAGTGGTGGCTCCATTGGTTGGAGTGCCATCTGAAACACCAAAAGATTTTGGGTTTGATTCCTGGTCAGGGCACATACCTATGTTGTGGTTTTGAGTCTTGTTTGGACACATATGGGAGGCAATAGATCGATGTTTCTCTTTCATATCAATACCCTCCCACACCTAACTCTATCTCTATCTCTATCTCTATCTCTATCTCTATCTCTATCTCTATCTCTGTTTTTTCCCCTTCCTCTCTCTAAACATATCCTCAGGTGAGGATTCAAACAACAAAAAAGTAGTGATCATGTTTCATTTGCTGTATCTACCACAGGCCCTTGGCACCGACAGAATGTTTTTCCTTATTGATTTGCAGATTGAGAGAATCCAGAATCCAAGTCTCTGGCAGTCCTACCAGACAAAGAAAAAAACCATGGATTACAAGAATGGCCATATACAAAATGAGCAGCTGCTCTTCCATGGGACAGATGCTGACTCCTTGCCACATGTCAATCAACATGGCTTTAACCGCAGTTATGCAGGAAAGAATGGTAAGGAAGTAAGTCACGTGGCTGCTCCAAAGGAGGTGTCAGCCAAGAGAAGCCAAGCTGTCTCAGAGGTCCCGTGGATTGCATTGTGTTCCCTCATGGCTCATGGCCAGGGTGCAGCCAAAGTTTCAGGTCAGACTCACCATGTTTCCTCCCAAAGGGGCTGACTGGCCCTTTGAGGTGGAGGAATGATTTTTAAAAATCAAAAGCACACAATTTTTTTAAAAAGAGGCTTTAGAGAGAACTGAACATTATATTAACATTATTTGACATATTAAGTCAATACATCAAATTATAGACAAATTGAAATTCTTAAAACTGTTGTTTTTCTTTTCACAGCTAGGAGCTTCGGAAAGGGAACCTACTTTGCTGTCAAGGCCAGTTATTCTGCCCGTGATACTTACTGCAGATCAGACGCAAATGGGAAAAAGCATATGTACTATGTGCGCGTGCTTACTGGATTGTACACACTTGGAAATCCTTCATTACTTGAACCTCCTCCAAAAAATCCTCAAAATCCTCTTGACCTGTATGATACTGTCACAGATAGAGTGAGAAATCCAAGGTTATTTGTGGTATTTTATGACTACCAGGCTTACCCAGAATACCTCATTACTTTTAAAAAATAACATTTTGGAGGGTTGAACCAAGATGGAGACATAGGTAAACACCTTAAATTGCTACCTCACACAACCACTTCAAAAATACAACTAAAAGACAAAACGGATATCATCCAGAACCACAGGAAGGCTGGCTGAGTGGAAATTCTACAACTAGAAGGAGAGAAAAAAGCACACTGAGACTCAGAGGAGGTGCGGAAGTAAAGTGCAGAGGTACGGAGTTGCATGTGGAAAGGGCTGATAACTGAGGACTCGGCTGTTTTTTTTAATTGGGTGGGAGTCTCAAGCTCCGGACAGCTCTGAACTCCGGTTCCGGGCGAGTCTCTGGGGACCCAGACTCATATAGGGAGAAACTGGACTGTCTGGCATCGGGTGGAACTTGAGGGCGGCTTTCTCTCAGAGGTGCATGCAGCAATTACTGTGGGACACTGAGACCCGGGGCCTCTTACATCAGGGCTGAGGATCAGCAATAGCTGTTTGCTCCACCCTGTTGATTCCCTGAGACCCCGCCCCACCCAAACTACAAGCAGAGGCTTTTGCATATGAATGGTCTGGCCCTTTGCAATCTAAAATTACCTAACAAACTTCAGCTGGGTCAGAGAGACCCAGAACATCCAAAAGAAGGCCCAAGGCCCCAGAGCAGCTTTCATTGCTTCACAGCTGGGCCTCATCTGGGCACCTCCAAACCCCAAGCAAAGAAGAGGAATCTGCAGATCTCTCTGTAGCTCCTGCTGGGTAGCCTCAGGCAGAGGCTAAATTAGCACCTCCTTAGAGATCCAAGAGCCAGTGTACCCAGTAGTCAGAGTGGGACCATTCAGATTATAATTCCTCAGATCCATAAGGGACACACTCAAGGGGCAGACTCAGTGAGCACCAAAGCCCCACTGAAGCAAGTCTTGCCTCATAAGGGTGTCTCCAGCACAGTTCTCCCACCGTAGACACAGCTGATTCTCACAGCCAATTAGTCTGGAGGTCGATTCCTCCCAGTGATACCTACAACAATCAAGGCTTAACTACAACAAGACTGTGCACACAGCCCACAAAGGGGTGTACCAAGAGTGTCCACCTCAGATAATTGGGGAGGCTGAACCATTGGGCCCTATAGGACACCTAGCACACAAAGCCACTCTATCCACACAGGGAAGCAGCCAAAATGCAGAGACGAAGAAACAGGTCACAAATGACAGAAATGGAGGAAAGCAAACTACTGGATATAGTGTTTAAAACCACGGTTATAAGGTTTTTCAAGAAGTTTCCAGAAACCACCAATAAATTTAGTGAGATCCTCGATATATCTTGTGAGACCCTCGAGGATATGAAAAAGGACCAACTAGAAATTAAGCATACACTGACTGAAATAGAGAATAATATACAGAGATCCAACAGCAGACTAAAGGATCACAAGAATCAAGTCAAAGATTTGAAATACAAAGAAGGAAAAAATACCCAACAGGAAAAACAAAAAGAAAAAAGAATCCAAAAATATGAAGATAGTGTAAGGAGCCTATGGGACAACTTCAAGTGTACCAACATCTGAATTATGGGGATGCCAGAAGAAGAGAGAACAAGAAAACCTATTTGAAGAAATAATGACAGAAAACTTCCCCTACCTGGTGAAAGAAATAGACTTACAAGTCCAGGAAGTGCCGAGAACCCACAACAAAAGGAATCCAAAGAGGACCACACCAAGACACATCATAATTAAAATGCCAAGCGCAAAAGACAAAGAGAGAATCTTAAAAGCAGCAAGAGAAAGAAACTCAGTTACCTACAAGGGAGTACCCATACGACTGTCAGCTGATTTCTCAACAGAAACTTTGCAGGCCAGAAGGGAATGGCAAGAAATATTCAAAGTGATGAATAGCAAGAACCTACAACCAAGAGTACTTTATCCAGCAAAGCTATCATTCAGAATTGAAGGTCAGATAAAGAGCTTCACAGATAAGGAAAAGCTAAAGGAGTTCATCACCACCAAACCAGTATTATATGAAATGCTGAAAGGTATTCTTTAAGAAGAGAAGGAAGACAGAAAAGGTAAAGATAAAAATTATGAACAACAAATACATATCTATCAACAAGTGAATCTAAAAATCAAGTGAATAGCCCTAACTGGTTTGGCTCAGTGGATAAAGCGTCAGCCTGCGGACTGAAAGGTCCCAGGTTCGATTCCGGTCAAGGGCATGTACCTTGGTTGTGGGCACATCCCCAGTAGGGGGTGTGCAGGAGGCAACTGGACGATGTTTCTCTCTCATCGATGTTTCTAACTCTCTATCCTCTACTCTCCTCTCTGTAAAAAATCAATAAAATATATTTATAAAAAAAATCAAGTGAATAAAAAATATGATGAACAGAATAAACTGGTGAATATAATAGAATCAGGGGTATAAAAAGGAAGTGGACTGACAATTCTCGGAGGAGGGGAGAAGGTGTGTAGGGGTGCGGGAAGAGACTGAAAAAAAAATAGTACACCTATGGATAAGGACAGTGGGTGGGGGGGTAAGGGCAGAGGGTGGGGTGGGAACCGGGTAGAGGGGAGCTATAAGGGGGAAAAAGAGGAACAACTGTAATAATCTGAACAATAAAAATTTAATTAAAAAAATTAGGGTTGGCACACAGAAGAATTTTGAGTCAGAGATTTTGCTGGTTTTGGCATGCACTCACAAAATGGTGCCCACCCCTGTCCTAGTCTTTCGCTTGAACTCATTACTTCAACAAAATAATAATCTGAACTTTAAAATAATACCAGTGCCAAATATCTCACTCAGTTCTGTAGTTGCCAGAAAATGAGGTGTTCTGCAAAAGTGAATTTCCTTAAAATCTAAAACTTACACTGTTTTAACTTGAAAACTTAAAAATATGTTTTTTTATTAGGAACATTTATATTTTAAACATCTCTGATTTCTCAAACATATTAAAAAAATATGTTAAACATAAAAAATAACATTTTGGTATCCTTCACAGAAGACATTATTTATCTACACAAGTAATTTTCAACATTTTTCAACTCATGGCACACATAAACAATTACTAAAATTCTGTGACACACACAAAAATATATTTTTTGCCGATCTGACAGAAAAAAACCAATGGTATGGTTTTGATTCATTCACAGCTATTGTGCTGGCTCTTGTCATTAAAAATATATATAGTTTTTTGTCTCAGAGAGGAAGGCAGAGGGAGAGAGAGAAACATCAATGATAAGAGAGAATCATTGATCGGCTGCCTCCTGCACACCACACACTAGGGATTGAACCTGCAACCTGGGCATGTGTCCTGACCAGGAATTGAACCGTGACCTCCTGGTTCATAGGTTGATGCTCAACCATTGAGCCACACCGTCTGGGTGGCTGTTGTCATTTTTTTACTTGACTATCTAACAGAAATGAGGACAGCGTCCCTGACTAGTCAGGTATTGCATGTTCTAAAACCTTTTGCAGCACACCAGTTCAAAATTGCTCATCTAAACTATGTACAACCAGTTTTAGATTTTATTCTCTTAACCGCTTATTCTAAGATCAAAGGATCCTTGTCACTGAAATCAGACTTTCTTCAGCTTCTCTTTCATAACTGCAGTGACCTTTTCTTGAAATCAATAAATTTGAGAATTTAAATTAGATTAATTTAGTTACAACTGTGTGTCCACAACCATGGACATCAAATCTGTAGAAGAAAAGAACAGGTTTATATTTCTAGGAAAAAAAAAGAAAACCTTAATCTTAAAAGCTGAGGGTACGGCTATGCAATTTTAGCTGCCACTAAAGGGATGCCAAATTACTGTGGGGAGCACAACATATTGAGTGAGCTGCGGTCTTTCCTGGGGGCAGAGATGGTGTCTTATTCATTTTATTTTATTCCTGGACTGAGGCCTGCAGCTGAAGTCCAATGGATTTTCCAGAAATGTTTCATGAACCAATTAAGAATGAAAAGGTCCCTCCAGCCTGTTTGACTCAGTGGATAGAGTGTCAGCCTGCGGACCAAAGGGACAAGATGTGCACCAATGAAAAGTTGCACATTCTAGTCAAGGTTTGATTCAAGTCAAGGGCATGTACCTCGGTTACAGGCTCCTCCCTGGCCCAGGCCCTGGTTGGGTGAGGATTAAAAAAAAACAAAAAACAAATAAACAAAAAGACTGAAAACTTCAAGTCAGACTCCTATCCAAATAGGAACCATTTCTTCTACACCCTTGACTTATTGTCATGTTGCCTTAAATCAAACAGATTCCGTGAAAGGGAACTTCATTTTTCAGGAGCCAGCCCAAGACATAGGGACTCCAGTTGGGGCTCTGGGACTGCAGTGCAGCTGGGCCCTGCACAGCCCAGAGCTGTGGTCTGCCTTGTCTCGTAGATGAATTGTGTCCCCTGGAGTTGTGCAGCACAGCAGCCCAGGCCCCAGTTGGTCCTTTTAATGTTGAATCCGAATCTGCCTTCTTATAACTTTTCATTGGTGCACATTTGGTCCCAGTGGAAACAGTAGGATAATGCCTGCTACATTTTTAGTGTGAAACCCTCTGTTATGTTAAGATGAAATGAATTCTAAGATTATTAAATGGCATATTTTCTTTGGCAGCCTAGCCTTTGATGATTTAAATCAAATACACACAGCAAAGGAATGAAATATAATGCTAATTTGCTAACTCAGTATCTGTTGGATGGTAATGGAAAGTTTCTTTCTTAACGTTTCCCTAGGTAAATTTCAGGCTCAAACACTGCTTATTGAGCACTTAGCTTGTACCAGACAGTATAATAGATGCTTTCATATACAGTGCTAATTGTATTCCCCAAACAATCCTGTGAGGTAAGAATTATATCCCCATTTTAAAGCTGAGGAAACTGATGCTCAGAGTGCAAGCAGCTTCCTTGCCTGAGGTGGGTCACCTAGATAACGGCCCTCACAGCCAACAGAATCAGGTCCTGTGTCATCAAGCCTCTGTTCTTCTCATGACAGAACATGGCCTCTAGATGAATGTTACGAATCCAGGAACATCTCAGCTAATCTGCGAGCCGCTTTTATATTTCCTCCACTTTTTCCTTCTGGCTCTGGTTTCTATCCTAGTTTTCATTTGAAGCTCTGTGGGCTGAGGTCAGCTGATGCTTATGCAAAGCCTGTGCAGATGGTGCACTCCGACACCAGGGGTCGCTCTTCCCTGGCTCAGGGAACAGCACATGAGCTTGAAGCAGAGGTAGGTGGCTGAGAGGGCCACAGTGGCTGCTTCATTAACATAGACATCTTGACATTTCTCTTGCTGTTGTTTGTTTTGTACGGGGATTGGGCACTGGCATCTCAACTAGGGCTTGACGATGAATGTAAGAAATCAAAAAGGAGAGGCCAGATCTCTATTGCTGTTCCTCCAGTGGTTTGGTTAACTTAGGACAAGGCTGAATATCAGGGTGCATTGAATCAAGGTACAATGATCCAGTCAGTAAATGATAAGTTATCCCCAATCAAGAGAAATATGTCACTTATCTGCTTTTTGAATAAAAGGCTTGGAAAATGTCATGTGGTGGTGAACATTTTTATCCACAAGGGCAGATACAGGAGAGCTTGATGATGAACACAGGCCACTGCTGAGAAAGACCACAATTACATATGACAGCATCAGAGGATCCTCAGAGTAGTAATACTATTCGGTTGAGCCCTGGCAGGGTGGCTCAGTCGGTTGGAGTGTCGTCCTGAGTACCAGAAGGTTTCGGGTTTGATTCCCAGTCAGGGCACATATTGAGATTGTGGGTTCAATCCCTGGTCCGGGTGCATACAGGAGGCAACCGATCGATGTTTTACTTTCTCATCGATGTTTCTCTCTGTCTCTTCCCTCCTCTCTCTTTAAGATAAATAAATAAAATTTTAAAAGTCAATAAAAAGCATATCCTCAGGTGAGGATTAAAACAAAAAATAGTCTCTTTAAAAAAAGAAAAATAGGCTAAAATTTACAAGAAGGGCATACCGCAGGTTTAATTCAGTAAATTTGAAGGGCATACTGACCCCAGCAAGTAGCCCCTGCTGAAAGAAGCCCACCTTGAGCCTGTGATAGGTCATGGTGGTCAACTCTAGGGCAGAGGTTCTTCAACTGTTTTTGGTATTTAAACCACCTGAGGTGTCTGCTGAGACTGTAAATCCTGGCCCATCCCAAGGGAGCCAGATTCTGTAGCTCTAGAGCAGTGATGGCGAACCTTTTGAGCTCGGCGTGTCAGCATTTTGAAAAACTCTAACTTAACTCTGGTGCCATGTCACATATAGAAATTTTTTGATATTTCCAACCATAGTAAAACAAAGATTTATATTTTTGATATTTATTTTATATATCTAAATGCCATTTAACAAAGAAAAATCAACCAAAAAATAAGTTCATATGTCACCTCTGACATGCGTGTTATAGGTTCGGAATCACTGCCTAGAGGGTGCCCAGAAGTCTGCATTTTCACAAGCACCTCAAATGCTTCTGAAACCCCTGGTTCCCACAGCCACTTAGGACTCCCATGGGCCCCAGGCACTTTGGCCTTTGTGGGCCTCTTACTCTATGAAGTATTAAAACTTGTTCTTTGCAACTTCATTGATATAAACATGAATGTAATTGAGGATGAATTACACTTATTTTTTTAAAGAAACTAAACCATTTTTGTGGACCCTAAAAGCTCAGGGACCCTAGCCACAGTGCCTACTGTATAGGTCAGCCCTACTGTGACTTTAGGCACCGGATGAGCTTGTATTCCTTAATCCCTCTAGCCTGTAGGGCAGTGGTTCCCAAT
Organism: Myotis lucifugus; assembly: GCF_000147115.1. Taxonomy (NCBI): domain Eukaryota; kingdom Metazoa; phylum Chordata; class Mammalia; order Chiroptera; family Vespertilionidae; genus Myotis; species Myotis lucifugus. The sequence continues at coordinate 21,171 of NW_005872294.1, read as the reverse complement.
GGGGGTACACACCCACTGGGGGGCAATTTGATTTCTGGGGTGGGCAATTCTAGAATGAGTTATTAACAGTGAATTTTTTGCATTTCTTATGGTTCTAGAGGCCTCATACACACTATATAAATATATATTGTGACATATTTATGCATTTCAGTTCTCTTTGTTTTGAAACTTTGCTATTTTTTTCATATCACTTCATATTATTATTTTTAACAATTTCTTAGTGATTTCTTCCTCAGTACTTCAATTGTCCTTTCATTCTTTTGTTTTTCTCTTTCATGGATGCCATGTTCTTTGGAAGCTTGTTTAGACCAAGTTAATGGCCTTTTAGGCTTCCTCCACGTGAATGTGAGTTCACTTTTTGAATAATAAGAATTATATGTCACAGGGAGTGGGGGGACATCAGGTTTTAGAGATACTGAGGTGAAGCATGGCCAAAAAAAGGTTGGGAACCACTGCTCTAGGGTCAGTGCTTTAATAATTGACTTCCACTCACTCAGGCAGCTCATCTGAGAAACAGAGGATGAAATGGGACCGAGGTATCCAGGTGGCTGACAGCCTGCCCTTTCACTCTCTTCTCTCTCAGCCTCCCCTTTCTCAGAGAGCCAGGACCTCTTGCTGCATCATAATCTCTTTATTTTAAGTCAGGAAATTATCTCCCATTACCTATTTACACTTCCAGTCCGTTCACACCAAGGGTATTTTTTTAAAGTATATTTTTTATTGATTTCAGAGAGGAAGGGAGAGGGAGAGACAGAAACATCAATTGATCGGCTGCCTCCTGCATGCCCCACACTGGAGATGGAGCCTGCAACTCGGGCCAGGAATCTAATTGTGACCTCCTGGTTCATGTCAATGCTCAACCACTGAGCCACAACATTTGGGCCCAATGTCTTAACTGTTTCCCGCTCTGCATGTCAAAGACTATTACCTCTGAGTCAAATGCTTTGTCCCAGAACAACTTTCAAATGTTTCTGACCTACACTAAGAAATACATTTTATATTAGGCTCAGTACACACACAGATATAACTGAAAAGTTTTATGAAATATATTTACCCTGAAAAAATACGTTTCCTGCGAAGTTTCACAGAATACTTACATTTACTATTGAATTCATTGAAATTACCTATTATGTCACATTAAAAAAAATGTTGGTCTCACTCACTAGATTGATTTTATGACTCACTAATGGGTCACAGCCTGCAACTTGAAAAACAATGGTCAAAGGAGTAACAAACACAAAAAATAAAATTTTGAAGACAAACAATGTGTATTTCTGCAATAGGGATATACCTATTAAGGTTCATAGACATCATACCCTTGGCTACAACATCCTCTGCCCCAATGTATTTGATGGACTATTGCCAACAAGGCATCCTTTTAAAAATAACCCGCCCAGATATTTAACAAACAGCTGCCATATTCTGGTCACTGATCTGGCTCTGCAAATACAGCAATAATCAAAGTCCAAACCCTCATGCTGTGAGACGCTGGTTGGGGAAGATAAACAACAATCAAATACATAGGTAAATATATAGTAATCAGATGGTGGTAAATGCTGCAGAAGGGTTTTTTCCAGGTCCTCCTTTCCTGGTCGTGTTCACACACTTCCCTCCATTGCTCTCTCCTTGAAAGCAGTTTTTGTTTTTGTTGTTTTTTTTATTTACTGATACCTTCAGTCTGAAGATTGAGAAGGATGGGGCAGTAGTGAGCTCATCAAAAAGGTGACTTTATCTTTTGTTATGTATTTGTTTCATAAGTGTTTACGCAGAGATAAATATGCTTTTCTAATTTCTAAATTCTTAGAGAGTAATGGTAATAATTATCTCCAGATCTTGCAAATATAATGAGTGGGATCAATTTTACCAAACCAAGCTTTTAGTCAGTTTCAGGCATCAGTAGCAACCAGGCCTTTTTATTCCTAGGGCTGGTGTTCCTACATGTCCCAGTTCCTTCCATATTGGACCCCCACCTACTTTTCTCCTGATTGGTATCCTGTCCTGGATGATAGGGATTAACAGTGAGAATTCTACAGGTCTTAGAAGTGTGATCACTTCAGGTCAAGGCTAGAATCTACCCAGTGGATGCATTAGGCCAGGGGTTGGCAATTTTTGTTTTCTGTAAGGGGATAGTGAAGATTTTCAGCTTTGTGGGCCATAATGCCTCTGTCACTACTCAACTCTGCCGCTACAACCCTAACCATCATGGACAATATATAAACAAATCACATGGCTGTGTTCCAATAAAACTTTATTACAAAAACAAGCAGCAGGCTGGCCCCTGCTTAAGGCTAATGGAGAGATTATTTCCTGTCGAGAACACTTGGGGCTTACATTTGAAATAGGCTGAGGAGATGGGAAGGGAGAGGAAAGAAAAAGGTTCAGAAAGAAGGCCTCACAGATAACAAAGAGCCAGTTTGGGCAAAGAGCAATGTGCATGCAAGAAGGTGGCAAGAGGTTGAAATTTAACTAGGTAAGAACAAGTACATATACAAGCCTGTGCAAACTGCTTTTCATTGTTTCATCTTTTATTTAAAAATCACACTATTTAAAAAATGTTTAAAATATTTAAAAAGTCATTTTCTATTACAATCACAAACTCCTTCCTTGTATCAAAAGTTGTGCCACTATCTTGGTTACTTGTGGATTCACCAAGCAGTCCAGTAAGTCATCTGTAGAAATGAATGTTTGGGAAGGGGCCATAGTACTATTTGAAGCAACCTGTTCCACAATTTCATTCTCACGTCCTCTCATCATTCGTTGCTTCTTGGTACAGTGCAATTTGTCAAAGTGCTCTCCAGCTTTGCCAACAAAGTCTTTACCATCATTTTTAAACATGCCTCCTGTTTCTGAGGGTGGATTTTCAGAACTCGGTAGTACGGGAACCAGATCAGGGCCAAAGGGACATGCTGCCTGCTCTCCTACTGTTCCCAAGGTTAAGTTCTGGCTACCTGTTTGATCTACTTCCATGAGGTTGTTGTGCATGTTGAATTCTTCCTTTTCCATGTGCTCTCCATGTGTTCTGAGTGCTTGGATTTCTGTCTTAGATGTTCTGTAATGATCAAAAAAGGCAGAAACAGCTCTATTTAAGTAGCGACAATTGACTTCATGGGACGTTTCCTCAACCTGAGGAAAAAGAGAAATCTTTTAAGTGGTTCCATAAATTAGAAAATAAACCTAGTCAGGGTTGATTTATTACAGAATACCAACTGCCATGATGGAAACCAGGAGCGGCCTACCTCCGTTGGGTTTAACCAAGCCCTGGTGCTGTGTGGGTCCTCCGCAGTTTTCAGGGCGCACACAAGCATGCGGGCGATTGCCTCTTCTACCCGAGCCTGGTGGTCCTCTTCCTAAGTTGAGATAAAAACATCATTTTCACTTGTCTCTCTGACTCATGGCTTACAACAGAGACTTGAGTCCCTTAATTGTGTGTTCTGTCCTCATCAACATAAGCTTTGTTACAGAAGGAAAGGCAGACCACAGTTTTTTATGTGTTCACTATCATCTGATATCTAGAAGAGCTGTGGAATATTTCACTAACCAGACTTAAGTATATATCCTGTCTATAAGGCATAGGCCTTGAGTATGAACTGCCCTCTGATGTTTTTCCAATCTTTTCCATTCTCTGACATGTCTCAAGAGAAAAAGAAAAAGTGTTACATATGGAGGAATAATCCCTATAGAGGTTGATATGCTAATTGTTTGAGGAATGGGAGAAAATTTCATATAAACTTGCTTAGCCACAAGAATGTAAATATGTAAAGACAGAATAAATATAAACTATAGCATTAATGAGAAATTGTATTAAGATTAACAACTTCCGTTCCTCAAACTCATAAAAAGAAAAAACAAACCAGATGCCTGTAACATTTAGTATAATCGATCTGAGATTAATATCTGGAATACATAAAGAATCTGCACAGTTCAAAAAGAAAATGACCCAATTTTGTTAAATGGTCAAAAGACATGAAGATAAGCATTTCAATTAAAAAACAATTATATGACTAATAAACATAAAAATATGCTTAACCTCATTAAAAATAGGGGAAATACAAATTATGAAACTAGTAAAAGAGGGTTTGATTATTGCAAGTGGTGGAAAAATGTGCACAGACAGAAATCTTACACACTCATGATGGGAGTGCAAACTGATAGAGCCATTTGGGAACATGTTGGCGTTATCAGTAAACCTGAGTATTATGTACCCTACAGACCAGCAATTCCACTTTGAGAATCACACATATTCTCTAGAGAAACTTGTACTTTTATACAAGAATATTCTATTTATAGAAGTAAAACATTGTAAACAACCCAATTATCCATCAATAGAACAATGAGCCAATAAATTGTGGTATATTAACACAAAAAAAATGTACCACAGTGAAATGAATGAACATGTGACAACACAGATGGATCTTAGAAACATAATACTAAATTTTAAAAAGCAAATCCCCACAATGAGACACCACTTACACTAGGAAGATATAATTAAAAAGACTGGTAAAATTGTGGAGGATCCAGAATCTTCTTACACTGCTGGTGGGACTGTAAAGGGTGCCGTTGCTTTGGAAAACAGCCTGACAGTTCCTCAAAAGGTTCAACATAGAGTTGCCATATGTGATGGTTATTTTTACAAGTCAACTTGATTGGGCTATGGTGCCAGTTGTTTGGTCAAGCACTGGCAGAGATGTTGCTGTGAAGATATTTTCTAGATGTGACTGATATTTAAAATCAGTTGACTTTAAATAATGAAGATTGTCCTCAACAATGTGGGTGGACCTCATCCAATCAGTGGAAGGCCTTAACAGCAAAAACTGAAGTCAGTAACATAATCACAAATGAAAAGAATTCTGTCATGATGGCTACTGAAAATAGTACTCTGTACCCAGTAAGTAGGATATAGTCTAACGATAAAAAGGATGCAAAAAAATATAAAATTTTACTGACAAGTTTTATAGTTTTTGAAAAGAAAGTCACATATGAGTACTAGAATTTGGAATTGTAAATTCAACTTCTTAAAAAAACATTGGTGTATAAAACAAAGAAGTAAATATGTTACTGTTATTATGGACCCAGAAATTCAGTGTAAGAGAAGACCAAAGAAACAAATAAGAAAAATCCCTATAATGTTAACTTTGATTTAGAAGTATAGGTATATTTCTACCTATCAATCTATCGATAACCTATCTATCTATATCACATTCTAGCTTCACCACTTAAAAAGTCTGGAAACAGTGACACCAGTAGCAATGAGCAGCCGTAGAGCCCAAAATCTGGATTTCTAAATACCATTCCCACTAAAAGGAACCTGGGCCCCTTGGAGAAATTATTGACTTCCAAGTTTGGGGCAGCCCAAGTACAAGGCAATCCTGGGGTATCTCCTATGTACCAGGAAGCAAGGATAATCTCAAAGATTAATGGTGACATACCAAAAGGGCACAAGCCAGCCTGAAGGAGTTTCACTAAAAGCATAAATGAGACTCAAAATTATCTTGGAAAGCTACAATGCTCAACCAAATAGATATGATGAAAACTAAGAGAGATGACTAAAGAATAGGACTCAAATTTAAAGAACCAGCTTTACAGATTCAGGATGAAGGACAATCTGATGTGGCTGCTGATCATGTGAGAAACACATGGATATTGTAGAGCTGGATATGAGCAGCAAGTGAGATAAAACTACAAAAAAGTTAATGTAATATTATAACCAGTACTGAAGAAATTTAGGATCAAAAGTCACATGAGGTAGAAATCTTATGCTCCACCAAATGAGGCCCACTGGTTTTCAGTTTTAGTTGCCGAACATTAAGAGGGCTATGCTTGGCATAACAGCTCTTTCTCCTCCTAAAAGCAATTTCCATTTATAAATACTCCCCATGTGCCAGGCACTGAATTAGATGCTTATACGTGTTTTGCCCAAGTTAAACCTCACAGTCACTCTATTGAAGTGAGTGGAATTATAATCCCTGTTCTACCAGTGAGGAAACTTAGGCTTCATAGCATTAAGTAACCACCTAGGTTAGACAGCTAACAAAGGTATAGACCTGGGTCTTAAGTCTACCTAACTCCAAGTCTACAGCCAAAATGGTGGAAAGTCCGAAAAGAAAATCCCAAAAAACATCCTGCAATAAAAAGAGGTTTTGAGCCTGGAAAAGATTAAGGAGACACATCGCAGGTATTATAAAATACTTAGAAAGGAAAAAAATTGTGTATAGTTTCGGAAATAATGGGTATGGCTATAAGCAGGCAGATGACAAGCCCACTGTTCAACAACAGGATGAGCTACCTTGGGAGAAACGGCATCTGTTGGGGCTACTGCACATGTGACTGGTACAGGGAGTGGAAGTGGAGTCCATGGACTCTGCCTTGGCATGTGCTCCAACTCCAATTCAGCCTGTCACAAGCAGAACTTCGGTGAGTCTACTGATCTGCCCCACCTCTCACCTAACTCCCAAGGGCAACAGCTCTGCTCTAAGCTCACACAATACAGCTTCCTATTACATTGTGTTCCACCAGAGCCCTTTCCATCACCAAAGGGTAAGAAAAGCCCGACTGAGGGGAGAATGCAGCTGCCAAAGAGAGAAGATGCAACCAAGGCCGGAGAGGACAGCAGAGATGGACTGAAGGCCTAGGTTAAAGAGGGCACAGATGCAGTCAACACCTCTGGTGAAAGAGCATATAGATGCAGTCAAGGCCTTGGGTTGAAGAGATAGACTTGAGCCAAATGGGCAGCCATTTTAATTGTGGAGTAGAGCAGGCAATCAGGACTAAGCATAGCATATCGGAGAGAAAAGGCTTTAGGCAGAAATGAAATGATAAAAACCTAGCACGACTCTGCTTTGAGAAAATGTATAAGCCAGGACTGGGAATTGTCCAACTAGTTATGAGAGCCCTGAATCAAGAAGCAGTATTTCTGGTCCAGATGGTGTGAGATGGGATTGGCAACATGAGACATGCATGGCAGATCCAGCCAGGCCCACATGATCTAACAACACTGGTCAAGGGAAAAGACCCTGCAAACCAACCTCAAGGCCCAGTGTGTACCCTTAAAAGAAAGAATGGCACATCACTAAACATCCTGTTTCCATCCTAAACATCCATCCACAGAGCACAGAACACAATTGATGATACAACAACACAAAGTAATACTGGAACGTTGGTTAAAATTAATCACCATGTTTTAGAAACAGGCTTTGTATATCTTAAAAGCAGGGAATACAATTATTAAGAAAAAAAGTACCAATTCAATCCACGAGTTTATACTGACAGTGACAGGATCAACGGATTCTACATAATGCCACCAGTGTCTGGGAACAAACAGAACCTGAAAACCAAATAAAGAACGGTTAGCACAAGTCCAGGACATTTTATTTTCATATCAGAATCAAAATAAAACCCCAGCTGAAGATACTAGAAAAAGAAAGTAATACAAATGAATTTACAGTAATATTGCTGTAATAAAGGAAAACAAGAAAAACCCCACAATCCTTTTATTTCCTTTTTTATTGACAAATTCATCTGTTCTACAAAGGACACTGCCAACTCCTCCAGTTTCTACTCTCCTTAATCCAAGACCTTATCTGTTTACATCTAGGTCTTAGTAAAGAATTCTGAGATTCTAATATTTCCTCCTTTCCATTGCAAAATAATTGCATGCATTCTGAGAAAGGGCCTAGGTAAAACGATAGGCCATAGTTTCTGTCTCCTCACAATCTAAAACCTAGCCAGTGGAAAAGTAGCACATAGAAAGGTGGTATAAGTGGTGAAGTAGATGAGTGGACACTGGTGCAAGGGAACTTCAAAGGTGGGAGAAGCAGGCACAAACTAAGGTCAGGGGCATCCTGGATGGAGGAAGCGTGATTTGAACCAGGGCTGGTAGAGAGTTTAGACAGAGAAAAGGATGAGGACGTATCAGGAGGGAGAAGTGGCACAAACAAGGGAAGTGGGACTGTTGAGGCACAGCAAGTAGATAGGAGATGAGGTGGAAGAGTTAGTTAGGTGAGTTTGTGGAGGGCTCTGAAATCAGAACACAGAGTCTCGATTTTATCCTATTGGCACTGGGAGTGGCTGAGAAACTTTGAGTAGGGGGATGGTTAAAATAGCAACATTATGGCAGAGTTTGGGAAGGATAACAGATTCTTGCAATAGTCTAATTATTAAATGTTAAGATCTAAATAGGAAGGTATAGCAGACAAAAGCAATGGGCATAGTCAAGGAGGACTGCGCTTGTCCAGACTCAGTATGAGATTTCCTGAGAAGGCTGAATAGAGCACATGGAGATGCCTCAAGCTTTTGGGCTTCAGATTTAGGAAACTGGTAGCACTCACTATGGACAAGTAGAGCTGGGAGGTGGGAAGAGAGCACCTTTCAGTGGAACAGGACTAAATACAATCACTGGATTCGATCACTAGGAGGTCATGCATGTCCCACCACAGAGTATACTTTCAGTAAAGTAGCAAGAGAGAGAGCCACTTTGTAGTGGATTAAGGAATAAGCAGGATGTAAGGAAAACTGATTATGATGGACAAAAACATTCATTCAAATTTGGCTATTAAAATCAAAGAAGAAATGAATTTCAACCACTTTACACCCACTAGAATTTTTATAACAATGATAATAATAACAGTAAAGGGAAATAACACGTGTTGGTGAGGATGTAGAGAAATTGGAACAGTCAGATGTTGCTGGTGGGAAGATAAAATGAAGTAGATGGTGTGGAAAAAAGTTTGGCAGTTGCCCAGAGTTACTAATATGACCCAGCAATTTCACTCCTATATATGTACCCAAGAGAACTGAAAACATATGCATGTACAAAACTTATACACAAATGTGCATGGCAACATTACTTATCATAGTTCTAAAGTGGAACCAACACAAATGTCTATCAACTGATTAATGGATAAACAAAATAGATCTCCAAACAGTGGAATATATTCAGCCACAAAAAGGAATGAAGTGCTAACAACATTCTACAGCATGGATGAACCCTGAAAACATTATGCTAAGTGAAAGGAGCCAGTTCTCAAAGCTCATATGCTGTATGAGTGCACTTATGTGAAAAGTCCAGAACAGTAAATCTATAGGGAAAGAAAATAGGTAAGTGGTTGCCAGGGGCTGGGGGCAAAAGTGAAGGGGAGTAACCTCCAATGGGTGGAAGCGACTTAGTCAAATTGATTGCGTTGGAGTTCTCAAGTATGAAGGAAGCAGGAAGGGAGCCAGGGAAAAGGAAACAAAGGAAGGAAAACAGGCAGGAGAGAGGGATAAGTGAGGGAGTAAATGCTCTGTAAGAGACTAAGAATACCTTTCAAGCTGTTAATAAAATATCAGACAGCAGATGCCAGTGTTGTAAAGGTGATTTTCCCTACAGGGTAGCAGCACTAGGTACAATACTTTTGTTAATGTTTCAGAGACAGTTACAAAAGCAACATCCATTCAATCCATTCTTGCTTAAAAGCACATCATTCTGGCTCTGTAATGGCTCTGCCCTAGATGCACTGCAACGGTATGTGTCTGGGTTCTAGCACGGTTGAACAGATATGAACTGTGAATAAAGGTTCCAGAAGTGCTCAAATACCCATGCCTTGACACTTGCTCTTAATATGAAAAAAAGAAGGAAAAAACGACTTAGTGAGCTGTCTTCGTCCACAGTCCATTCTCTTCTTTACCAGTAGGAGGAGCTGTGATCCCTCCTCCCATCTATCCATGACCTGAGAAGCATGTATATGAAGCCTGCATCTGGAAAAACTACCTTCCAATAGCAGAGCACCAAGGAAGAAACCCTTCTTATTTATATAGTACTAGGTAGGGGAAGGTGAGGAATGGGAGAGGCACGTGTCCTAAGGCCATGAGACAAGTCCCGGCTTCCGCATTACCTGTCCTGGGCTCAGTGTAACCACATGTCTTCGAGCTTTCTGGAACTGAGGAAAACGTTTTACATCAGGATTGACAACATTGACTTTACTAAACACACTAGATTCTTCATAAGGGATTCTAGTTGGATAAAGGAAAGGAGTATCCTCAGGGGAAAAGAGATGCCATCTTTTCCTACTTTAAACAAAACAGGCATAAATTAGAACTCTGAACTTGAGACAAAACATGTAAGAAGGCAGCAGTAAATATTCGTTTTTACTCATTTTCATTCAGTCCATAAAGGAATAGAGAAGCAATGTCAGTGGTCACTTGGGCCACCTCTCAGTAAGTGCTGGCATCTCTGCTTGCCGGAAGCCGGTCCATCCTTGCTGCTTGACACAGTCGCTGCAGGAAAGAAACATCTGCACAGCATATGTTTCAAGGGACCTGGCATATATAGCATATTGTTCTTAATATGTTTGCTCTCCTTAGCGCCATGTGTTTTAACCAAGGTCACCTCTCCGAGAAAGGTTGTTTCCCCAGGTGGGGATTTTTCCCTGAGGTTAGGGAGTGGATACAACCTCTTAATTAAGTGCCAGGCGGGTAGTTAAGCTACATAATCTTTACTCCCTGGAATGGAGATAAGAAACGCCCCAACCTTTGTAATAGAAATTGACAGGATTAAAATCGACTGGTATAAATACAGATGTAATAAGACAATAAACATCAGATCCTCATCAGATCCTAACCAGAACTTCGCTGGAGATCCTGACCAGAACTTGGCTAGAGGTCCTGGCTAGGCTGCTGATCAACTGAAGGCTGTCTCCATGTCATTCCTTCTTCGCTGACTCCGTCCACACCTTTGGGGACCCCTGGACCCGCTGGGGTTGGACCCCAGCATCTGCTGAACTTAGTGGAGGGAGGGCTGGAATGAGTGAATAATCTCATGATGCCCTGAGGCAGCCCTTTGCTGGGACAGGATCTAGTTTGAAAGTTCATTCTTTCTTATCCCAAATCAAAGTCCTCATAAATTGTTCCTATTCCTCATTCTAGAGCTACTCAGAACAATGCCCACCCTTTCAGATATCTGTATTCTTATCTTATCCAGAGTGACCACCTGTAGTTTTATCCTCCAAATAGTTTCCAGACTTCTTCCTATTTGGGTTGTAAATTTTTTAAGTTAAACATTCATTATGTTAATCCATTAAGGAAGAGAAATGCATAAATGATGCCACATAACTAATATCGTATAGTGTAATAGAGGAGTTTTCACAAAGAGAAAACTGGAAGAAGTTTCAGTCACTTTAAAAATTTTTGAGAAATGGAGGTGATAAATTTTAACTTACAGAACACCAGACACACCCTATACTTTGAGCCAATAGAGGAAGGACATGGGAGGTAAAGGAGGAGCAAGTGTCAAAAAGGAAGAGACACACAAATACATTGGTGGGGAAGCAAAGAGAAAGACATAGAAAAACACACCGAGTTCTGAGAAAAGCCCGAAGCCCTCTTGTGACCCAATGTAGTTCCACTGGGGCTGTCATTCCTTTCTGGAAGCAACCTTAGCTGGTTTGGCTCAGTGGATAGAGTGTCAGCCTGCAGACTGAAGGTACTTGGGTTTGATTCTGGTCAAGGGCACATGCCTGGGTTGCAGGTTTAATCCCCAGTAGGGGACATGCAGAAGGCAGCCAATCAATGATTCTCTCTCATCAATGATGTTTCTATCTCTCTTTCCCTCTCTCTTCCTCTCTGAATTCAATAAAGATATATTTTTTTAAAAAAAGAACTGGGAAGCAGTTGTCTGCTATTTTCAAACTAGGGAGTATACACTCAGGTCTCATTTTGCCTTAGAGATGATAAAGCTGCTCCATTCCACTGTACCTATGACTAGTTTAGAAAAATGTTGGGTATTTAGTATGATTAGAATGTTGGAAGGACTCTTAAAAGATCATCAGTCTAATTTTACTTGCAAAGTAGTGGTATTGTTGCAGAAGACCAAAGAAATACCAAGCACGCTTCCTAGAGAAAGGGAGGGACCCCGTTTATTAACATTAGTGGACTCCGAAAATAATTTCGAAATCAGAGTGAAGAAACACACAGAGGGCTTCATTTTTTATAACCTTCTGGGGTCTTTGTCTTCCACCCCCTTTTGTAGGCTTACAGGAAGGCCCCCAGGTGTTGGGGTCCCCAGGCCATATCCGATGATCTGTCCTGGGGCCAGCGATAATGACCCCCCCTTCACCCCCCCCAGGGCAGGGCATTGTTCACAGTTTATATGGCCTGACACACCTTGCAAGACCAGTTACCTCTTCATTCCTCGCCTTGTCCCACAAGCCTCTTTTAGCCTTGTGGAGCAACGACCACAGGGATGTTATGGAGAACAGGTGGTGATGAACGCTCTTAGCTACTTTCCTGCTGGAAAGGGACGATGACAAGGGGTTAGCATTTCACTACTTCCTCTCAGAGGGGTTTGTAGGGAGTTCTTCTGGTTTCAGGCAGGCAGAGGTAAGCAGTGGTCCCACATGCATAGAATGTTCCTGCAGGGGGCACCAGGGATAGGTGGTGTTTTCAGCCTTGTGGGTAGAGTTGCATAGTTCATCTGGGAGGTGACCTGTTGGATGTTGGCCCTGCATACTGCTGAAACAAATAGGAGCAACATTAGGTTAGCTGCACATCGGCCATGACAGGTCCTATTATTATTTTTTTCCATCCAATACAATCCCCCCTCCATGAGCAGTTGGTAGTAGAGTTGTAAATGCAGCAGGCTGATAAGTATAGCTAACAAAAATCTGGCTTGATTAGGTTTTCTCATGGACTACCCAGTCTAGCATATTTGGGTAGCGAGTTTCTAAGCAAGGAGCAAAGGATGGCATGACAAGGTGTAATCCAACAATTTATGATAAGGCCTTTGTTTCCTTGCTGTGTGGGGAGCAGTAATTTTATGGTGCTTCTGTGTCCCAGCAAGAGCAGATGAGTTCTCCTCCTGGTACTAGTGTCCGATTCCACTGGCACTCATAAAAAGACAAAATAAGAATTATTAGATAAAACCAGTAATTATCCAGAAATACTAGAGCATGTTAGGTTAGGAGGAGATACGAAAGAGAGATTAGTGTTAGGGAGAATTCTGCAGGGTGTTATCTGAATTCCTTGGAGCAGGTTGCTCGGCCAGGTCTGCTGTCTTCTTGAGGGTGATCCACAGGGGATGTTTCTGATCAGAGGTCACCTTCCACTCAGACTGGATGTCACTCGGCTGGTGTTCTGCCTTCACCCGGGAGTGGTGGATCCAGGTGTTTAGTCCTGCAACCTTAAGAGCTGTGGGGGTGGTTAATATGACTGGATAGGGTCCCTTCCAGGTAGGCTTGAGGGGCTCCTTTTTCCAATCCTTTACCCAAATCTGGTGTCCATGTTTATAAGGATGTACAGCTGTTCCTAGAGAGATGGGTAGTCGGTCAATAACCCACCTGTGGACCTCAAAGACAGTTTTTCCAAGTCCTTGTAGTTGTTTCTGGATTTCTAAGTTCCCTATTTCTCCCAAATCTCCCTTTGGCCAAATTAAGTGAGGGGGTCTACCGTATAGAATTTCAAAGGGAGAGAAACCTACCTTGGCCCTTGGGGCACAGCGTACCCGCAGGAGCACAAGAGTCAAGATATCTGTCCAGGGTAAGGTTGTCTCTTGGCATAGCTTAGCCATAGCCTGCTTTAGAGTCAGGTTCATGCACTCCACTTTCCCTGAACTCTGAGACCTGTAAGCTGTATGTAGATTCCATTTAATTCCTAAAGCCTTGGCTACCTGTTGTACTATTTCTACTACAAAGGCTGGGCCATTATCAGACCCTATGGTCAGAGGCATTCCATACCGTGGAATTATATCCTTCAGCAATGTCTTAGTGACCTCTCTCTCCTTTTCAGTGCGAGTGGGATATGCCTCGACCCAAACTTAAAAGGTGCAAACAAAGACTAGCAGATATTCATTCCCTCTGCTAGGCCCTATTTCTGTAAAATCTACTTCTAAGTCCTCAAAAGGAGCTTGCCCACAGCACTGAACTCCTATCAGTCCCACAGGACCCTGTTTAGCATTGTTCTGCGCACAGAGGAGGCAACGCTGAGAGACTGAGGCACACAAGGACGGTAGACAGGCAATTAGATAGTACCTGCCTAACAAAGCTTCTAGGGCAGCCTTTCCTAAATGAGTGAGTTCATGCTGCTGGAGGACTACCTTATGGGCTAACTGTTCTGGGACATAGACCCTATGATCTGGAAGTATCCACCAGCCTTCCATTGTTCTCTTGCCCCCTTCTTTCAGGGTCCATTTCTCTTCCTGAGGAGTGTATTTTGGAGGTTCAGGTAATTGGGGGGCCAACATGATCCGTGCCGGTGCTGCTTGTTCTTTAGCAGCCAGCTTGGTTACGGTGTCAGCACGCTGCTTTCCTTCTGATACTGAGTCTTTCCCCTTCTGGTGACCTTTGCAATGGATGATGGCTATTTCCTTAGGCTCCCAGACTGCTTTTCGTAACTTTAAAATCTCATTCTTATTTTTGCTTCCTTTTCCTCCTGCTGTCAAGAGCCCCCTTTCCTTATATATGGCCCCATGGATATGCAGGGTAGCAGAGGCATAGCGCAAGTCAGTGTAGATATTGGCACGCTTATTCTTACTGAGTTCTAGGGCTCTTACTAGGGCCCAAAGTTCTGCCCTCTGCGCTGACCATCCTTCAGGCAGGGCCTGTGCTTCAATTGTCTCAAAGTTTGATACCACTGCATATCCGGCTCATCTTTTTCCTTCATCTAAGAAGCTGCTGCGGTCTGTGAACAATACCAAGTCCGCGTTTTGCAGTGGCCTATCCCTTAGGTCTGGCCGGCTGGAATAAACCTCCTCTAGGACTTCCAGGCAATCATGCTCAAGGGCCCCCTCAGCAATGGGTAGAAAGGTGGCAGGATTAAGTGTTGTCACTGCTTCTAATTGTACCTGCGGATTCTCACATAAGGGCCCTTGATACTGAGTCATTCGAGCATGAGTCAGCCAGTGCTGCCCCCATGCTTCCATCAGGGTGAGGTACTTTTACTTTTACAACAGCATGAGGTACTTTTACATTTAAGCTTTTTCCTAAGATAAGCTTATCCGCTTCCTTGACTAATAATGCCGTGGCTGCAAGGGCCCTGAGGCACGGAGGCCACCCGGAGGCAACTGGGTCAATCTGCTTGGAGAGATAGGCTACTGGTCTTTGCCAGGGTCCAAACTCCTGGGTTAGAACTCCTAGGGCTACCCTGCTGTTCTCGTGAACAAAAAGATTAAAGTCTCACATCACATCTGGTAGTCCTAGTGCCGGGGCCTCCGTGAGCTTTGCCTTTATGGTGATGAAGGCTTTCTCCTGTTCGGGACCCCAGTTGATGGGTGCCTTCTCTTCTCCTCTTAAAGCTTCATAGAGAGGCTTGGCCCGGTCTGAAAACCCTGGGATCCAAATTCGACAGAATCCTGCCGCTCCCAGGAATTCCCAAATCTGCCACCAGGTGCTAGGGACTGGGATGGCACATACTGCCTGCTCCCTTTCAGTCCCTAGCCTTCGTTTCCTTTGGGTGATCCAGAAACTTAGATACTTAACTTCTTTCTGACAAATCTGTGCCTTTTTCTTAGACACCCGGTAACCAGTTTCAGTTAATAGTCTCAGAAGGGCTCATGTTCTCTCCCAGCACTGAGCTCATGTGAAGGTGGCCAGTAGGAGGTCGTGTACATACTGGAGTAGAACACACCCCAAGTCCTGTCCTGGGAACTTAGACAGATCAGATGCTAGTGCTCCACTAAAAAGAGTAGGGGAGTTCTTGAATCCTTGTGGCAGATGGTCCAGGTGAACTGCTCCTTGGTCCTTGTAGTTGGGTTTTCCCATTTGAAAGCGAAGAGAGGCTGACTGGAAGGCGCTAATCGAAGACAGAAAAAGGCATCTTTCAGATCTAGGCATGTAAACCATTCCGCCTCTGATGGAATGAGCCCCAGAAGCGTGTAGGGGTTCGGCAGTGCTGAATGCAGGCCTATAACAGCCTCATTAACAGCCCATAGACCCTGCACCGGGCAGTAATCGTTAGTCCCAGGCTTTTTGACAAGCAAGAGAGGCGTGTTCCATGGAGACCTGCATCGTTTAACAAGTCCCACTGAAGCAGCCGGTCTAAGTGAACCTGGATTCCTAGGCGTGCTTCCCTTGGAACTGTATATTGGCGGATTTTAACAGGCTGTGCCCCAGGCTTTAACTCAATTAGCATCAGGGCATGGTCCTTAGCCAGGCCTGGAGGATTCCCTTCTGCCCAGACCAGCGGGAATTCCTTCTCTAATTCAGGTTCTAATGGTGAGGCCTTTGTCTGGGGGATATAAAGTCTCCATTCTTCCTCCCTCAGCACTGCTAAGGACAGGATCATTGGGGAGGTCTCCTCACCTAGGCAACGCTGTGCTGAGCCATCTGGAGCAAAAGTGATGTCTGCCCCCATTTTGGCTAATAGGTCTCTACCCATTAGAGCAGTGGTTCTCAACCTTCTGGCCCTTTAAAAACAGTTCCTCATGTTTCGAACCCCAACCACAAAATTATTTTCGTTGCTACTTCATAAATGTAATTTTGCTACTGTTATGATTCGTAATGTAAATATCTGATATGCAGGATGGTCTTAGGCAACCCTTGTGAAAGGGTCATTTGACCGCCAAAGGTGTCGCGACCCACAAGTTCAGAACCGCTGCATTAGAGGCACTGGACAGTCTGGCAAGTACAGGAATTCATGAATTACTTGACCGCCAAGTTGGCATTGGCGAGGGCGGCTGAATGGTCTCCGGGTCTGGTCCCCAGTAGCTCCAATAATGGTGACCTCCTTTCCCGAGAGAGGCGCTACTTTCTGAGTGACTACTGAGTGCTCAGCTCCAGTATCAACCATAAAGTCCACAGTCTGGCCCCCAATTTTCATTCTGACCACGGGCTCGTGGGGGCCTAGCTGAAGTGAGCCCAGTCTGTCCTAGTTGGGATCAGCCATTGCTAGCCCAGTGAGACCTGCTTCAGGGGGCTCTGGTTGATAGCAACTGGGCGGAAAAGGGTGCCCAGTCTTTTTACTTTGCCATTTGGGACATTCATTCTTCCAGTGTCCTGTTTCCTTACAATAGGCACACTGGTCTCGTCTCAGGCTCCCTCTTCCTTTTCCCCCTGGTCTGTGTCCTTGCTGATCCGTTCGAGAGCCTGAGCCTCTATAAGCTGCTGCTATTATATTGGCCCTTCTTTGTATTCTCTTTTCTTCCTCCTTCCTTGCTGCACTGTCTCGATTGATGAAATCCTCATTAGCTATCTCTAGCAGTTCAGTAGCATTCTTTCCTGCAAACCCTTCCAGTTTCTGTAATTTTCTCCTGATGTCAGGCTGGGCTTGGCCTACAAAAACGGCATTTACCATGGTTTGATTTTCTGGGGCCTCAGAATTAAAGGGGGTGTAGATCTGGTATGCCTCACATAGTCTCTCAGAGAAAGCTGCTGGACTTTCATCAGGCTTCTGGAAAACCTCAGAGATTTTAGCCATGTTGGTGGGCTCTTGGCTCTGGCCCTGACCCCCTGGAGGAAGGCCAGCCTATATCTTTCTAGCCCGGCCCTTCCATCTTCTGAGTTCAGGTTCCAATCAGGTTCCTCATCTGGGAAGGCCTTCCTGGCCCATCTGTCTGTATCTAATATTCCTGCCGGGGCCTGGGTCTGGAGCCACTTCCGAGCCTCTGTTACTACTCTCATGCGCTCCTCAGTGTTAAACATCATGAAAAGGAGCTGCTTGCAGTCCACCCAGGAGGGCTTCTGGGTCTGGAAGATCGTTTCTAGGAGGTCTATCATGGCCTGAGGTTTTTCAGAATAAGCTGGGGTGTGATGTTACCAGTTCAAGATGTCACTGGTGGTAAAGGGCTGATAATAATAGACTGGCCCTCCCTCCTGCAAGGTTCCATCTTCGCCAACTACTTTGGCACCCCGAATCTCCCTTAGAGGCATCTGATGTCCTGGTTGTGGCCTGGGCTCTTGATCAGCTGAACGCAAGCACGACCCAACTTGCTCTAGAGAGCCTGGTTGAGGAGAAACGGAAGGGGGCAGCGTTTCTGGACCTTTCAGACAAGCTGGGGAAGCACTTGGTGCTGCCTGCGGCACATATGGAGATGGTAAAACTAGCGGGCCTTCCTCAGGGGATCCTGGCAGAACAAGGGGTTGGGTTCCCTTCTGAGAGACCTGCTTCTTTTCTCCTATTACTGAAACCTTAAAGAACCAGACCCAAGGTGGCAAGGTTTGAGCAATTCCTAACCAGCTGTCTATGTAAGAGTACTGACCTGGGTGTCCAGGGTCTGTCATGACTACATTCCAGACCGCCCTGACCAGTCCTACATCTAAAGAACCTTCCGGAGGCCAGCCGACCCCAAAGGCTGGCCATTCTAATTCACAGAATTTCCTCAGTGTTTTGGGGTTCATTTTAATTCCATAGTCCTCAATAAAACCCTTTTCAAAATTTTCCAACATGCAATTGAGAACAGTGGGTTTACTTTGTCCCAACCCCATGAGGATCGGTGGCGAGAGACAGACAAGGGTGCAGGGAATTTTACTAAAAGCCTGGAGGGTCTCCTTAGAGAAAAGATCATTAATCAGCACAGGCAGGGGCAGGGTGGGTAAAATCTCTCCACCCTGTGGAGCTGTGAGCCCCGCCCCTGAAAGTCCCAGCCAGCCAAAAGAGACAAGAAAAGCCACAAATACCTTTAAATCTACCCCAGAATTCCAAAATTTCAACCTAACACAGAAAAATCCCAGAGCAAACCAAAGCCCTTAGTAAACAAACATAGACAGAAATTTTTATCAACTATCTCTCCGTGATAGAGAGCAAACGTCTATGAGAAAACTAACTCAACAGCGCTGCTTGAGACTTTTGCAGACCATCAAGGGTTCAGGCTTCAATAAATCAAACGTTTTAACCAGGTGAGCAAACAGAAAATCAAAGTAGCTTTCGTTTTCACACAGACCAGTTAATCAGCAGATAATTATGCCAAGACAGACAAACATCCATACTCACACTCTCTCAGTAGACTAGCCCAGACTGGATCTGAGTAGATAATGCCCAACTCCCCAGATGTGCATGGGGCTCTCCCAGCACCCACGCCCCAGAACAGAATTCTTGACTGACATCTCGGTGAGAACCTACCAGAGGAGTTAAGACTGTGTCCAGCCCCCCTTCTCAGTAGCAAATTGGCTAGTCCCACACACAAACAGAAGAGTGAATCCATAATTCCTTAATTGAATCTGAATTCACTCACCTCTGGAGTCCTGATTCCTGATGAAGTCCTATGACTTCCAGGGAGGTGATCAAGTCCCCCCTTCCACTGACTTGGAGTGGGCCTGACTGACTGGGGCCCTACATTACTGATTCTATCGAAAGGTCCAGAGGTGTCCATCTACTTTCTCTAGATGCCGGCCGGGTCCTGGGCTGAGGTCTGGGAGAGCCTAGAGTCCCTCCCGGTTCAATTCTGCTAAAATCAGCAGTGCTCACCTTCTGGAGGACTGTTTCGTGCCCCCAGGCCCCAAACCTTGTCTACTCACTGGAAGCAAGAGCCAAACGTGGTTAACTTCCTGATCAGGGAACCAAATGTTGCAGAAGACTAAAGAAATACCAAGCACGCTTCCTAGAGAAAGGGAGGGACCCCGTTTATTAATACTAGTGGACTCCGGGAATAATTTCCAAATCAGAGTGAAGAAACATGCAGAGGGCTTCACTTTTTATAATCTTCTGGGGTCTTTGTCTTGCAGATAAGGTTCCACCCCATTTCGTGGGCTTACAGGAAGGCCCCCAGGTGTTGGGGGTCCCCAGGCCATATCTGATGATCTTTCCTGGGGCAAGCTATAATGACCCTTCCCCTCCCCCTGCCAGGGCAGTGCATTGTTAACAGTTTTTATGGCCTGACATGCCTTGCAAGACCAGTTTCCTCTTCAGTATTGTGGCAGAATGCATGGGAGAACGACCTGCCAGCACTCTGAGAAAGAAAAGTTAACCTGTATTTTGCAGATCTGCTAGTTCAGGGGAATTCTGTATCCAAAGCCTGAACTGAACTCGTGGGGAGGCTCTGACCTATATATCTCCTCCTGTGGTGAGCCCCTGAGGGTCCCTGCAGCTCCGCCCAAGTCAGCTGTGTGGGGGCCCTGGGGTTAGGCTCTGCAGCTCCACCCAGGTCAGTTAGAGGTGGGAGGTAAGACTACAGTTTTAAGCAGATACTGAATTAGGTTGCAAGCCCTCCACCCCTCCATTTTCCTTTTCATTCCCTACTCTTGTTCCACAAGCTATTCTTAGCCTTGGGGATTACAAAAGACTCAGAAATTGGGGATAAAGTTGACAACGGCTCTAGCTACTTTGTGCTGAAAGGGGGGGGCAACGAAAAAGGGGGTTCAGTATCTGGTTAATGCTTGTCTTGAGATAAATGCATGTGTGTCTGATTCAGTTGTTATCTACTAGATGACCAAGATTGATCTTTACTCTTCATGTCACACAAACTTGGAAAGATCCAGTTTATTCTGGACTCTTCTGTAGAAGCCTCCCTCTACTTCGATGGTAGTATTAGTGAACCTAAAAGACTTCTGTGGGAACATGTACATGAGGAATTACTGTACCAGCAGAGTGAAATGTCTGAGGACTGAACTTGGAGTGGTAACAGAGAGGGCGGCTTACTTCACTTCTTCTAAAGTCACATCCTATTCCGGGGACCTAGGCCAGGAATTTCAGGGACAAGGACAAGAGGTGCTCACAACTCGCTGGTTCAGAACAGATGGGAAAACCACCCTTTCCCCAGTGTATATTGCAATGGGTGAAATGGGGAGGGTTTGTAAAGAGGTCTATTGAGAAGTTGAAAGGAGCCTGATGCTAGAAGTTTGCATAGAAGGTTGTAGAGAAGCCGAAAAGGGAAATTTAGATGAAGCAGAGAAAGGGAAGGTCAGCTCAAAAATGCAGCTGTAAATTTTATATTAAGATCAACTGGCTCCCAGTTGGAGTGGCTCAGGGGTTGAGGGTTGACCTATGAACCAGGAGGTCATAGTTTGATTCCCAGTCAGGGCACGTGTCCACATTGTGGGCTCAATCCCAATGTGAGGTCTGCAGGAGGCAGGTGATCAATGATTCTCTCTCATCATTGATGATTCTATCTCTTGCTCCCTTTCCCTTCCTCTCTGAAATTAATAAAATAGATATATTTTTTAAAAGATCAGCTGTGGCTATGAGGTGAAAGGAGAACCTAGATCAGCCATGTGAACATGGCCACTCCTATGTTGGAGGGACACTGTCTCCAGGCCTGGAGAGAACACTTGCTTC
>NW_005872293.1:199011-220467 GCF_000147115.1 Myotis lucifugus | reverse complement strand
CATTTAAAATATTTTGTAACCTGAGGCAAATTCAAATCACTTGGGAATGTTTCCTTGTTATGGAAAAAAAAATCACTGGAGGGGCCAACCTCAGTTATGGAATCTCAAGCAAGTTGGCACCTACTACTCAGGTAAAGGCAATGTGGGACCTTACACTTACAAAACTAAGATGCTCTACAGGACATAAAGTGACCTTAGGGGATAGATCAGGTAACAAAGGAGAAAAGAAAGTCTGCTCTTTTCCTGCAGCATTATTTGAACCTCTCTGACAACTTAGAATGATCTCCACTAACAACTGCTTGTAGAAAATACAAACAACAGGCTAAAAGGGTAAATAATCCACAAGGTCTGGGCTAAGAAGGAAGCTCCACATAGACTTTCCAGTGTGTGGTGACGGTGGGCAGGGGAGGCTGTGAATTATTTATTCTAGGAGGCCCAGCTGCCAGAACAGGGTGCTGGTAATTGGAATAGTGGCTATACAAGCATATGTATGTAAACTAAAAAAAATTGCGACTTTCAAGTCCAAGTGTCAATCAACATGAAGACTCAGGAATCTGGATCAGCAAGGCCAACCCTGGAGCAAAGATCAATCATGAATATTGGATCAGTTTCAATGGCAACTCTGCAGCAATAGAATCAATGGGAAACAAGAGAAAGGTTAGAATGTCCTTTTATACCTCCCCATCTCACTTGTGAAAGAAGATTGTCTCCCTTGGAATTAGGGAATCCTTTATTTTCCTGACAAATTCAATGTTGGCTATAGGAGATAGGCTTAGAAAATACATTTTTTTTCTGATAAAGTGAACACTTCAAGACCCCAAATAACCAGTTAGAAAAAATCAGAGATGAGACTTTACATGTAACCCCATGCATGGAGCTTCTACTTGGAATAAAATGGATAAAGATCTTAAAATTGTGAGTAAAGAATCTGGCCCATTGCTCCTTCTAACTGGTTGAGCTTTACTTGGTTTATGGCTGAAGACACATACTAACTCACTGCCATTCCCAAACTGCCTGAGAACTATGAAAGCTCACCTGGTGCATAAAAAGAAACAGTGAAAATATTTTAAACCCCATTTTAATGATAACCTACATTTTAAAGCAAATACTTAGAAATTAAAATCTCTAACAAAAGCATAATCTTCGGCAGCCCACCCACAGTTATCTTGAGAAAAGACATCAGTATCTTGCTGAAGAAGAATCCTGACTCTATTTGCAGATTCATATTCAGCAAGTATGAGGGCTGTGCATCTAAAACAGATCACTTCCCACTCAGCATCTTCAAATATGTTATTCCAACAGCTAACTTGATGTACTCCCCAAGTTAGTACCCTGTTGTCTGTCTAGAAATAATAATTTACATGCTGAAGTGTTCATCTTTGTAAATTACCTCCGAGGCTAAAATGAAGGGACAAAAAGGACACCTCTTGTCCACTTGCATATTGCTAATTTAAAGTCCTCTATGAGATAAGAAACTATGCTAAGGCCACTAATCTGGAGTGGGAGAAATTTAATGAAGATCTACAATTTGGCCAGGATGTTAAACACAGGTTGAATGATTAGAAGGTGCTTTGACTAATTAATTGCTGGGCTTCCATAAACTCCTGAAGTACTACATGCCTTTGATTCTGTTTACAGTAAATAAAAATGGAGAACACCAACACTGGCAGAAGTGGAAAAAAGAATACAATAGAAAATACCAAAAAAGAAGAGAAGACAGTAAAAAATCAAGAAAAGTCATGGAGGTGGAAAAAGGACTCTAGGAGAAAAAGAAAAAAATTTCATACAACTAGGCAAAGGAATCAGCCTGAAGGGAAAACCGGACTGTGAATTCAGTAAACAGAGAAGTCAATTAGAAATATCCACTAGATATTTGATGAATTAAATAATCAAAACATGGTGTATATATAGATATTATTAACTTACATATAAATAATTGGTCTCAAGAAGAATGAATATCATTTTACCTAAAGAAATTTGCCTGATTAGGCCTTAGTTGGGTAAACCTTTGGTTCTGTGGCCATAGCTAACCGAAATGGGCCCTAAAAGCTTTGGTGGGAAAAACAAGGTCCTTATTTACCACTACAGTGGTCAAGGAGAGTAACATAAATGCTTGGACTAACTGGGCCTCTTAGAAAAACTCTAAATCAGAGTTAATACACAATCAGATTTGGCTTTCTGGGTTGCTCTGATTTGCATCTGTATCTTCATAGCAGAGCTACAGGGAACTTATCAGTGTATGTTGAGAAACAACAGAATAATTTGAGATCCAAGCTGTTTGACTGTCAAACCATGGGTCAGCCCCTTGCTAACTATGGAATCATGGGTCAATTCATTCACATCCCTGAACCACAGTTGACTCATTAATAAAAAGTTGGCTACAATACACAGCTACATTGACAGCTATTGTGATGACTATATAACACAGGATAATTCCATAATATAGGGTTTAGACCACAATAGGACACTCTAGAAATGGTAGTTTGTTTTCTCTACATTCTCATAGTTAACACACAAATTTTTAAAAATCCATAAAATCCAACCTGCTTAAAGCGTCTTCTTCAGAGATATCTTCCACTATTAAAGAAAAAAAGTGAAATACATTTTAAAACAATAATAAAATATAGAACTGTAAATGTACTGGAATAGTGCTTTCTTAGAAAGTATCCTTTGGGACCACACCTAATACTATACTAGAGTGAATATTAATCATATTACTGGTAGGCCATTAATATATTAAGAACAATTACTTTCTCTTTTTAAATATACCAAATGCAAGAGAGAAAAGAGAATAGAATCTATTAAAATTTGATACTTATCTATGAACTTGTTATTTACAAGGAACATAATTCTATCCAAACCCCATCAGACTGACAGAAAATGGTATTGTTAGTAGGAGCTAAATCTATAATAATAAAAGCGTAATATGCTAATGACACCTGATGTCCTTCCAGGAAGACCTTCTGGACAAAGCTGGGGCTGTGAGGGCTGAGGCAGGCCACCAGGACTGTGAGGGCCAATCCCCTTGCACAAATTTCATGCATGGGGCCTCTGGTCATAGAATAACAATTACAAAAGTAAAATAGCATGAGTTTTCTGAACTTCTTCCAATAGCAGCAGTTAGTAAAGAGAACACCTCATACGCAGTAACACTGACAACCTCTCCAGATCTCAGGGAAGACTAGCTTGTTTAGGATGAAACACTCCAACACAAGGAAGCCTGATTGCCAGGCACTGCCCTTTAAGCACAGCAAAGCACAGGAAACAGTGTCTTTCTGGCCCCATTCCCAATTGCAACTTAAATAGGAAAGACTTTGGGATTCCAGTTGTATAAAGTAGAACTACTTGAGACTGTCTCTTTCCATTGCTAGAGTGTACCTATTCCCCCTCATAGAGCAGGTGGAAGAGACAGTGCTCTGCAGTAGTGCATGAGGTCATTTTTCTCAACCCTCCCCACTAGGTGGCAAATGCCTAGAAGAAGCATGCTTTTTGAGCTTGTGTTGCATATGTCATTAGATCCTATGCTGAAGAACAACAACAACCAGCCAAGGACAAAGAAAGTCTTGGATAACTACATCCAATTACTTTGGATTTTTAATTTCTTAAACTTTTAAAAAGATACCCAATTTCTCTTTTCCAACTATAAAAAATTCAAGAAAAGACAAAACTATGGAGACAGTAAAAAATATCAGTGGTTTTCAGTGGTTAGCGAGAAGGGAGGGTGGAATAAGCAGAGCACAGCAGATTTTGAGGGCAGTGAAAAGATTGTACATGATACTATAATGGTGGGTACATGTTATCAGACATTTGTCAAAACCCATAGAATGTACATCACAAAGAGTGAACCTTAAGGATAACTATAGACCTTGGTTGATAATGATGCGTCAATGCAGGTCCATCCATTGTAATAAATGTACCTCTCTGGTGCAGGATGTCAAAATGAGCAAGGCTGTGTGTGTTTGGGGTTGTGGGTGTATGGGAACTCTCTGTACTCTCCACTCAATTTTCCTATGAAGCTAAAAATGCTCTAAAAAATGGTTATCAGTTTTTCTTTGAAAAAAATGTATATGCTATTAATATTTATCAACATGTTATTGCTATTTCAAAACACAGTCAGCTTGGAAATTAAGATAATGATCCAAGTATCAGAATATGGGATTCTTAAAAAAATATATTCTAATTGACTTGATAAAGGAAAGGAGAGGAAGAGAGAGATAGAAACATTAATGGTGAGAGAAAATCATCCATGGCTCCCTCTTACACACCCCACACTAGGGATTGAGCATGCATCCCTTACACAGGCCCTGACCTAGAATCCAACTATGAACATTGGTTCATGTGTCAACACTTAACCACAAAGCCATGCTGACCAGGCAGAATATGAGTATTATCCCTGCAACTGAGTGGAGCATGTGGAAAAATATAAGTAAAGCCAATGATTTGAATTATATACATGAGGAAGAAAATGACTGATAAAGATGATTGAATATCTTGCTTTATAATTATACTAGAGGCCCATTGAAGGAACATTCCTGCAAGAATAGGGCTTCCTCGGGCCTATTCCTGCAAGAATAGGGCTTCTGAGACTGGAGCAACGCAGATAAGGGAGGGAAGCTTCACTCCCTTCTCCACTGCCTCCCTTCTGCCCGTCTCCACTGCTTCACTCTCTTCTTCAGCGCTTGGTTTCCTTCTACATTGTCTTCAGTCTTAGCTCCATGCCTGTGTATGCAAATTAACTGCCATCTTTGTTGGGTTAACTTGCATAGTCACTCTGATTGGCTAGTGGGCATAGTGGAGGGATGGTTAATTTGCATTTTTCTCTTTTATCAGTGTAGATATGGGGATTTAGTGCAACATAAATGAAAACTGCATTATCCATTTAATAAAAAGACACTTTGTATTCAAATTTTGAGTCAGAAATCATTATGTTGATTTTATCTAAATATTATCTTGAAATATTTATTTGATAAAAAGGAAAGCTTATAATTGCCTATATTGCCCTAATAATTTATGTACAAACTAGAGGCCCAGTGCACAACATTCATGCATTGGGGGTGAGGGGTCCATCAACCCGCCCTGCACCATCTCACACTCCAGGACCACAAAAGAGTCCTTAGTGCTGCCATGGATGTGTGAGAAGCTCCCACGACCACTGCTGCTGCACTCACTCACTGTGAGCCTGGCTTTTGGCTGAGCAGCATTTCCCCTGTGGGAGTGCACTGACCACAAGGGCGCAGCTTGTGCACTCAGCGTCTGCCCCTTGGTAGTCAGTGTGTGTCACACTGACCAGTCATTCTGCCATTCATCCAATGTGCTTATTAGGGTGTTATTATACAGGATACCTGTGAAAGGTGCATCAAGATTTATAGGAAAAATCTGCATTGCTAGTAATTATGGATGATGCAAATTAAACCAGTATCTATAATAATAAAAGTGTAATATGAGGGGCAATGAGGCAGGCAGGCAGAGGCAGTTAGGGGCGATCAGGCAGGCAAGCAGTTAAGGGCGATAAGGCAAACAGGCAGTGGCAGTAAGGGGTGATCAGGCAGGCAGGTGAGCAGTCGGGGCGATCAGGCAGGCAGAGTGGTTAGGGGCAATCAGGTAGACAGGCAATTGGTTAGCAGGGATCAGGCTGTCAGGCAGAAGCAGTTAGGGGCAATAAGATAGGCAAGCAGAGTGGTTGGTTTCAATCAAGTAGGCTGGCAGGAAAGTGGTTAGGAGCCAGCAGTCCCAGATTGTTAGAGGGTGCAAGCAGGGCTGAAGGACCACCCCGAATGCATGAATTTCATGCACGGGCCTCTAGTCATATTATATTATCATATTACTTGCTTTAAAAATAAATTTTTAAGTCAACATAAAAATCAGAAACAGACACAGGAAAGCAGCCAAAATGAAGAGACAAAGAAACATGACACAAATGAACAAAATGGAAGCAATCAAACTACTGAATACAGAGTTCAAAACAATGGTTATAAGGTTACTCAAGGATCTTCATGAGAGCTTCAGTGACTTAATGAGAGCTTCAAGTGACTTAATGAGACTTTCAAGGATCTTAATGAGAATTTCAAAGACCTGACAAAGGACCAGTCAGAAATTAAGCATACACTAGCTGAAATGAAGAAAAATTTATAGGAATCCAACATTGGAATAGAACATTCTGAGAATCAAATCAAGGATTTCCAATATGAGGTAGCAAAAAGCAACCAATCAGAAGAAGAAAAAGAAAAATGATCAAAAAATATGAAGACAGTGTAAAGGAGCCTCTGGGACAACTTCATCATTTCAAGAAATAATAACGGAAAACTGCCCCCACCTGGTGAAAGAAAGAGACTTACAAGTCCAGGAAGCACAGAGATTACCATACAAGTGGAACCCAAAGAAGCCCACACTAAGCACATCATAATGAAAATTCCAAGACAGAGATTATCTTAAAAGCAGCAAGAGAAAAGCAGTTGGTTACCTTCAAGGGAGCACCAATATACAACAAATGTCTTGTTATCAAATTCTCTCCTGTTTTAAATTTACTTAAATTGATTTCTCATAAAAAATTATGCAAGCCAGAATGGAGTGGCAAGAAATATTCAAAGTGATAAATATCAAGGAACAACAAGCAAGAATACTCAGCATAGGAAAGCTCTTATATAGATTTGAGGGTCAGATAGAGGGCCTCACAGATAAGAAACAGGTAAAGGAGATCATCACCAGCAAAGCAGTATTACATGAAATGTTGAAAGGAAGAAGAAGAAGAAGGGGAAGGGGAAGGGGAAGGGGAAGGAGAAGGGGAAGGGGAAGAAGAAAAAGAAGAAGGGATAGAGAAGGAGGAGGAGGAGGACGAGGAAGAAGAAGAAAAACCATGAAGAATAAACTGACAATAAATACATAACTGTCAACAATTAAATCTGAAAATCAAAATAAACAAACAAGAAATCTAATAAACAAAAGAAACTGATGGATGAAAGAGAATCAGGGACATGGAAAATGGAATGGACTGCCAATTCTCAGAGGGACAGGAAAGGGGTGATGGGAAGGAATTAATCAAAGGTTTTCTATGCATACCAGGGGCCCAGTGCATGAATTTGTGTACCTTGAAAGGAACTCTGGGCTGTGAGGCTGCAGAGTCTGCAATGGGCACAGGGGAAAGTCTTGGGCCATCCTCCGCACCCCTGCCTAGCCCCTCCTACCTCAGCCCCTGGTCCCCTGTGTTGTCAGCCCCACTACCACTGCACCGCTCTCACATGCTGACAAGGACGGCTTGCTCACACTCGCTGATGGTGTGGAGGATTGGGGATGGTGCCAGCAGCAGGTGCAAGCTACAGTTGCTTCCCTAGTCACCCCTCAAGAGTAGGGGGAGGTGCAGAAGTCCTCAGGGGATAACAGGGTCGGCAGCTGCTGCTCACACCTGCTGATGTTGCCGAGTGATCAGGACCAGGGCCGGGCTCTGGCAGTGGGTGTATGTGGTGGCTCTAGCAGCAGCTGCAGGTGTTGGCAGGACCTGTTCTGGCAGTGAGTGTGAGAGGCAGCTTCCAGCCCCAATGGCCCCTCAGGAGAAGTGGGAGGGGAGGAAGCCCTAAGGGGCAATTGGAGCCGGTGCTGATATCAGCTGTGAGTGCCCGGCAGTACCATGGTGTGCAGGCACAAAGTATTTTCAGTGACCACCAGAGGTTCGGGCTCACACCGATGACAGCAACCAGTGCCCGTCTTGGACTGGTGCCAACACTCACCTGACTCACCATCCTGCCATGGTGGTGCCCACCATGTTCCCCACTCTTATTCCTACTGCTGACACCTGCAATGTTCCACACACCCACCCTAGTTGTCAGTGAATGTCATAGTGACTGGTTGTTCAGGTGTTTGGTTGTTCCACCATACGGTCTATTTGCATATTAAGGTTTTATATACATAAAATAGAGGCCTGGTGCATGAAATTTGTGCACTGGGATGGTGTCTCTCAGCCCAGTCTGCACTCTCTATAATATGAGACAAGAATGTCCGACTGCCGATTTAGGCCTGATCCTTGTGGACAGTGTGAGAGTCTATTAGCATAATCCCTCTTTATTAGATAGGATATGCATTACTCCTGGACTCAGACAATAGGGAGGTGAAGGCCTAGGGCAGGGTCAGAATTGGGTAGACGGGGTAATGGGCGGGGGTGGAGAGGTACATCTATAATACTCTCAACAATAAAGATTAAAAATACATATTTAACAAGTGTTGCGAGGATATGGAGAAAAGAGAAGGCCTCATGGAGTGTTCATGTCACTGTAAATTTGTGCAGTCGTTGTGAAAAGCAGCATGGAGATTCCTCATAAAATTTGAAATAAAATTGCCATTACACTTCTGGGTATTTATCCAACACAAACATAAAAACAAATTCGAAAAGATATCTTCACCCCTATGTTCACTTCAGTGTTATTTACAGTAGCCAGGATATGGAAGCAATGTAGGTGTCTTTCAATATATAAATGAATAAAGAAGATGTAGAATATATCTATATGTGTAAAAAAACATTACTCAGACATAAGGAACAATAAATTCTTGTTGTTTAAGACAACAATGATGGACCGAGAAGGTGTTATGCTAAATGAAATAAGACAGAGAAAGACAAAGATGATACAATCTCACAAGTGCAATCTAAAACAACAAAACAGACACAGATACTGAGAACAAACTGATGGTTAGAAGAGGGTATTAAGTTGAGGAGACAGAATAAATAGAAGAATATGAATGAGAAGCGCAAACTTCCAGCTATAAAATACATAAGCCACAGGGATCTAGTGTACAGCATAGGGAATGTGTCAAATCCTATATAATAAAAGGCTAAAAAGTAAATGTTATGCCCAGATTTCAAGATTCCCAAGAAACCACCAGGGAGCCAGCCATGTCCGATGCAAAAGCATAAGAGTCTTTATTTGAGCTAGCTCGAGCTCCCCTACCCTCCTTACTGACGCAGCAGCAAGTGGCAGAGAGAGGCCTAGCCCGGCGTGAAGAGGAGTTAGTCAGGGTAGAGAGAGGGGACTGTGGGCCCCGCCGATTGACCAGGCGCCAGTCGGTGTCTCACCACACAGGATGCGGTCATAGTGATGGTGCGCACCTCCCCCGACCATCGCTGGTCAGTCCAGAGAAATCCTGGGTGTGGCTAGCAGAGGCCTCCTCCGGGAAGAAGCCCCCGCTGAGCACATGGCCCTGCCCAAAAGTGGAGGACCCAGGGCAAGATGGAGGGCGCAGTCCACGCCCCCCCACCGAGAACGCAGGGAAGGGCGGGGGCTCGTGCCCTCAGGTCCGAGATCTCACCCTTCCACTGAACATGGAGGAAGTCCTCGCCGTCCCGGCGGGGGGAGTCGTTCTGTGTTGGCTCTGGAGGCCTACCTCCGCTTTCCTGGGTTGCTCTGGGTCTAGATGTCGTGGGGGATCCCCACGCTCCCCGGCTGCGGGCTCCGTGAGGGCTGGGAGGAGGCCCCTCAGCCGCTGGGGGGCTCCGTCGCCTCCGCTATGAGCAGGCCGGCCCCGCGGTCCCGGACACCAGCCTGGTCCGGGCTCTGCCTGCTGCTCAGGCCCAAGCTCCATCACGGCATCGCGGCTCCGCCGTGAGGCTCCAGGCAGCCGCGGTGTCCCACATGCGGTCCTGCACCCCCGCCACCATGCGGTTGGTGTGGCGAGTGAGTAGGTGGTCCAATGGACTCCGTCATTGGTCTCCCCGTCGCCACAGAAACCCACAGCGATGCCGGCGCTGCACACCAGCATGGCGCTGACCACACACCAGGCGGTGCAGCAGCAGTTGGTGTCCAGGAGCTCCTCGTTCCCAAGCCGCCGGCAGCGCAGCCAGGAGTAGAGGAGCAGGAAGAGGAGGTTCAGGGAGAGGCAGGCCAGCGCGGCGGCCCTGAGCAGCAGCAGCACCCGCTGGCAGTCGGGGTCCTTGGGCCAGAACTGGCCACTGGTGGGCTCCCAGCGCAGGCTGAAGTGCGGCAGCCGGTGCAGGAGGTTCACCCACCAGGGCACCGTGTAGCTGACCCCGGCCATGGCGGGCCCGGCCCCTCGGACACGCGGCCACCGCGCAGCTCCCTGCGGGCCTGGGGCGTTGGGTTCAGGGGCCCGCAGTCCCCGGCCTGGTCACTCGCATCACCTGCGCGCTCCTGGGCCCAGCCCTGCAAGGCCCGGCTCGGTGGTGTTCGTTGGCGCTCTGCTCCGCTCGGCCTCCTGCGTCCACTGCCTCTTAGTTCTTCCTGCTTGGTGCGCGCCCTCGAGCACAGGCAATCGCCCCTTCAGAGGCCCGCGGCCCACACCCGCCACCAGGCTCTACCTGGGGCCGCTCAGGATTCAGCCTCACCCAGGGCCTCGCTGGTGCCGCCGCCGCCGCCACTGCTCCTTCAGTCCTAGCCCCAGCGGACTAGGCCGTGCACGGAGCACCTGCTCCCGAGAGGGACAGGCTCAGGGCCCCCCCGCACGTGGCTGCTGCACCAGCGGAGGGCACGCGGGGCAGGTCTCCTCGGGTGGGCTTCCTGTCCCCAAGGCTCAGGCGCCCCCAGGCCGCCGGCCAAAGGGCCCCTTTGGGCGCACCGGCAAGCACCCGCCAGCTGAGCCCAGCGCCCCACTACCTCGCCAGGCCTGGTCCTCGCAGCATTGCAGACTGCTCCTGCGCAGCGGTCCTGCCAGCGGGGCAGAGCCAGCCAGATGCAAGCAGGGGCGGGGCTGGAGCACTGGGTCTGCACCTGCACTGTGCACCCTTTCAGTAATTAGACTGAAGGACAGAATGACTGGTTGCTATGACACACAGTGACCACCAGGGGGCATATGCTCAATGCAGGAGCTTCCCTCTGATGGTCACTGCACTCCCAAAGGGGGAGTGCCACTCAGCCAGAAGCCCTGAGCCAGGCTCATGGCTGGCAAGCCTAGAGGGGGGAGGAACCCCTCCTGCCTCTGTGGCAGCACTAAGGATGTCCATTTGCGGGACATCCCCAGGGCTTCCGGACTGGAAAAGGGTTCAGGCTGGGCTGAAGAGCACTCCCGCGCCCCTCAAGTGCACAAATTTCGTCACCCGGGCCTCTAGTATTGTAATAACTTTGCACGGTGTCAGACGGTTACTAGACATATTATTGTGAGCATATGTGAACACATCTAAGGTATGTAAATGTCACACCACTATGGTTGTACACCTAAGTAATATAATGTGTGCCAACTCTACTTTTTCTTTTAACCTCACCTGAGAATATTTTTCTATTGATTTTTAGAGAGAGTGGAAGAGAAAGGGAAAGACAGAGAGACATATTGATGTGAGACAAACATATCAATTGGTTGCCTCCTGCACAAGCCCTGATCAGGGGCAGAGCCCCAGAGGAATCTACAACTGAGGTAAATGCCCTTGACCACAATCGAACCCAGGACCCTTTGATCCACAGGGCCATCCCCTATCCTCTGAGCCAAACCAGCGAGGTGTGCCAACTTTAACAAAAAGTTTAAGAGAGAAGAAGAAATGCCTAAGGAAAGGCAGTCCTTCTGGCCTTCACATACAGACATGTGAGAATGGGATGCTCTAGAGCCATTGCTACGTACAGACCAGGAAAGCAGACATGAACACTGACCACCTCACAGCTGAATGAGGTCGACAAATGGGATCCTGATGACATCACTGAATCACCAAAACAATCCTGGTTCCTATTGTTTCGGCCTCTGTTAATTAGGCCACCTATTATCTGAAGCTAAAAGCATTCTACCGGACAAATTTCCCAAGGCCTAGAGGATATGATTGAGTCCTATCAAGAGACTGTGGTACTAAAGACTTTCATAAGCCTGCTTAGCTAGTCACTCACCTCATTCCCAACCATTCCTCTTGCACACATATTGCACCAACAAAATGGTACTGCTCATAAATCCCGCAATGTTCATGTGTACATCTCAGCCCTTCCACTGCTGTTCCTGGTGCCAAATCTGTAATCTCAATACGTGTCCCTCCTGCCAAACATCACACTTATGCACCGTTACCTGGGAGACTTCTCTGTGGTCTGAATGATTACACTCACCCACATATTAATATTTACTTTTTTTAAAAGGTGTTTAAAATTTGATTAGACTGAGACAGAGGCACAGGGAGAGAAACACTAGTTTGTGGTTCCACTTATTTGTGCATTCATTGGATGATTTTGTTATGTGCCCTGACCAGGATCAAAACCACATCCTTGGAATATCAGGTACAAGTTGAGCAACTGAACTACCTGGCTAAGGCCTCACCCACATTTTTTAAACTCTAATCCTCATAATGGACCTATAGAGGCTGGCACTCCCTACACACCATCACAAAAGAATAAACCAGGATAATTATAAGCTCCTAGTGTGCTCTGGAGCCTAGTAAGCATGGAATAAAGTTAGTAAATAATAGAAACGACAATGTTACTAACAGGTCTTGGAGGAAGAAACTGTGCTTTTAAAATTCTACAACAGCAGAATAGCATTCAGTAACTAAAAGACACCTGAGAGTTAAATAACAGACCATTAAGTGGACAAATGAATAACTGAATTTTGACATTTCTTTGAAAATTCTGTTAAAAGGACACAGAAATAAACCAGGGACAACTCTCACACATTAGGAGCACCTACCAGGTCAAATTATATTTAACCTTTGTATTTTCTATAACTTAAAAAACCAACTTGCACAAGTCCTTTGAAAAATGTCTAATAAGTTTTAGGTATCCTCATACAAGTCAGATTGCACAATGAACTAGGTGCCACATCTGGGTAGCACACTGGCATTTTTGTTATTATGAAATATTTTATACTTTTATTATAATTTGTTGAGTCCTGAGTTGGGCTATTTGAATATTTATTATGATTATTTTTTGACCAATGGCAACAGAGCATCTTGTTCTAAAGGAATTAGTGTCCTTACAATTATCCAACAAACAGAGGGAACATCTTGTTCTAATCAAGTCAACGTATCCTATTCTCTTGACTTCTGAGGAAGGAGGTTAATAACAGTGAGACATAGTTGGTGTAATATGTAACATTCCCTATGCTTCTCAACAGGCATTGCTTTCCTGACATCTGTTCTATGAGTACATATCCTTAAAGCACAATCATTTTGGGACTGTTGCACACTGGCTAAGTGATATAGCTCTTACTATTTATTTGTTTGTGGTACCAGGAAAGTATTGTAGAGTTGCCAATTTAAATTACTTTTTAGTAAAAGAAAACACTATGTGTTACAAGTATTCATTTAATAAATGTAATCTATTTGCTGTAAAAACTAAGCAAAAGATCCATTTTTAGAAAAAGTCCAATTTTTTATAATGTGAATATAATAGATATATACAACATCTTAACATCTTTTTTCTTGTTTACATAAAGATATCATATGGGATTTTAGCGGTTAGGACTAAATAAAAGAACTTCTTTTAAAATAATATTGGCCCAAATTTTAAGTTACTTAAAAATAACATTTTTAATCATACTGACTTACTATTCTATTAAGACAGAGATTAAGGAAAACTACACATACAACTTAAACATTGTTGGGTATTTTTGCACTACTCTTTCATTATTAAAACTTCCTTACTCTTACTTCATATATGGTAAAAGCACCTAGAGTAATTCACTATCAAATTTCTTACCCAAAAGGCTACTTTCCAATGCTTGGGTTCTTCCTTGTTCATATTCAGAAGTTAGCTGTTGCTTTCTGTGCACAGTAAATGGGGATAAATAATATTACTGCCTGATTATGAATGCAAAAATATTTTCAAAATATAGTAAATTCTTAGGATATTTCAGATAATATCAGAGCTAATATTAAAACTTTAATTAGACCATACACTTCATATTTTAAGTTCTATTAACTTCTTAGGAACTATGAAATTTTTAAAAAATGTAAATTGTCATGATTTGAGTGCAGTACAGTTCAGATAATAAAATAGAGTCAGCTTCACATAATGACAAGTTTCTTGAACTCAGATATCATAGTTCTGTAACCAACAGCTATTTATTCTCAAACGTGTGAAATTCATTGGCTCAAGGTCTTCTGCTACAAATAAGAAACTTACTCCCTTAATTTAGAAGGTTGTTAGAAGAATTAAATGAGATAACACAGAAAAAATGCTCAAAGAAACACGAAATTTATTTGCTGAAACTATTTTGGAATCCCTACTAAATCCCAATGTGGTTTTTTCATAGTCCCTAACATTCAAATGTTGAAGTTTTCAGAAAATGTAATTATGTTGGGTTATTACGTGTTTTTTCCTTGCGTTTTATAATTCAGGGCATCTCATCTATTATATAACTTGCAAATAAATTTATGTAAAAATGTATTTCCTCATGAAGTCAGATAACACAATGCTCCCTTAATTTTTCAACAAATCATACGAAGGGCAGAAAGAACCTAATCAGAGTCAGGACATGGCCTGTACTATCACTATCCCTTCTCTACATGCTCATACTGTCAACCGACAAATCTTTATGAGAATTATGCTTAACCTCCCTGACTATCCCCACTGGCTTGAAAGATAGAATTCCACTGGTCACACTTGTATACTGATAAGTAATGGATGGGGCCTTTGCAATAGTAATGACCAATAATCTACTTTTGAATCAGAGCATTTTAAAGCAAACACTAACAAAAGCATATTCTTCGGTAGTTCACCCACAGTTATCTTGAGAGAAAATATCAGTACCTTGCTGAAGAAGAATCCTGACTATATTTGCAGAATCATCATTTCCAGCAAGCATGAGGGCTATGCATCTAACACAGAGATCGCTTCCCACTCAGCATCTTCAAATATGTTATTCCAACAGCTAATTTGATGTACTCCCCAAGTTAGTACCCTGTTGTCTGTCTGGAAATGATCATTTACATGCTGAAGTCTTCATCCTTCTAAATTACCTTCAAGGCTACAATGAAGGGACAAATAGGACACCTCTTGTCCACTTGCATATTGCTAATTTAAAGTCCTCTAAGAGATAAGAAATTATGCTGAGGTCACTGATCTGAAGTGGGAGATTTAAATGAAGATCCACCACTTAGCCAGGATGTTAAACACAGGTTGAAGGACTAGATGGTGCTTTGATTAATTAACTGCTGGGCTTCCCTAAATTCCTGAAATTCTACATGCCTTTGATTGTGTTTACAGTGCAGAAATATGGAGAACACCATCGGTGGCAGAAGTGGAGAAAATAATACAATGAAAAATACCAAAAAAGCAGAAAAGACAGAAAAATTCAAGAAAAGTCATGGAGGTGGAAGAAAGGACTCTAAGAGAAAAAGAAGAAAAAAATTCATACAACTAGACCGGCCTGAAGAGAAAACCAGACTGTGAAGTCAGTAAACAGAAATCAATTAGGAACATCCTCTAGATATTTGATGAATTTAATTATCAAAACATGGTCTATACATGGATATTATCAACTTACAGTTAAATAACTCATCTCAAGAAGAATAAATATCATTTTACCTAAAGACATTTGCCTGATTAGGCCTTACTTAGGTAAAACCTTTGGTTCTGTGGCCATAGCTAACCGAAATGGGCCCTAAAAGCTTTGGTGGAGAAAACAAGGTCCTATTTACCACTACAATTGTCAAGCAGAGTAACATAAATGCTTGGACTAACTGGGCCTCTTAGAAAAACTCTAAATCAGAGTTAACACACAATCAGATTTGGTTTCTGGGTTGCTCTGATTTGTATCTGTATCTCCATGGCAGAGCTACAGGGAACTTATCAGTGTATGTTGAGAAACAACAGAATAAGTTGAGATCCAAGCTGTTGACAGTTAACCATATGTCAGCCCATGCTAACTGTGGAATCATGGGTCAATTCATTCACCTCCCTGAACAACAGTTGACTCATTAATAAAAAGTAGACTACAATACAGAGCTACATTGACAGTTATTGTGATGACTATATAACACAGAATAATTACATAATATAGGGACTAGCCACAATAAAACACTCTAGAAATGGTAGTTTGTTTTCTCTATATTCTCATAGTTAACACAAAAAAATTTAAAAATCCATAAAATCCAACCTGCTTAACGAATCTTCTTCAGAGATATCTTCTACTATTGAAGAAAAAAGTGAAATACATTTTAAAACATTAATAAAATATAGTACTTTAAAAGTTCTGGGCTAGTGCTTTGTTAGAAAGTATCCTTTGGAACCATACCTAAAGACTATACTAGAGTGAATATTAATCATATTACTGGTAGGCCATTAATACATTAAGAACAATTACTTTCTCTTAAATATACCAAACGCAAGAGAAAAAAAGAATAGAATGTATCAAAATTTGATACTTATCTGTGAACTTGTTATTTACAAAGAACATAATTCTAACCAAACCCCATCAGACTGACAGAAAATGGTATTTTTAGTAGGAGCTAAATCTATAATAATAAAAGCATAATATGCTAATTACACCTGATGTCCTTCCAGGAAGACCTCCTGGACAAAGCTGGGGCTGTGAGGGCTGAGGCAGGCCACCAGGTCTATGAGGGCCAAGCCCCTTGCACAATTTTCGTGCATCGGGCCTCTGGTCATAGAATAACAATGACAAAAGTATAACAACATGAGTTTTTTGAACTTCTTCCAATAGTAGCAGTTAGTAAAGAGAACACCTCATACACAGTAACACTGACAACCTCTCCAGATCTCAGGGAAGACTAGCTTGTTTAGGATGAAACACTCCAGCACAAGGGAGCCTGATTGCCAGGCACTGCCCTTTAAGCACAGCAAAACACAGGAAACAGTGTCTTTCTGGCCCCATTCCCAATTGCAACTTAAATAGGAAAGACTTTGGGATTCCATTTGTGTAAAGTAGAACTACTTGAGACAGTCTCTTTCCATTGCTAGAGTGTACCTATTCCCCCTCATAGAGCAGGTGGAAGAGACAGTGCTCTGCAGTAGTGCATGAGGTCATTTTACTCAACCCTCCCCATTAGGTGGCAAATGCCTAGAGGAAGCATGCTTTTTCAGCTTTGTGGCATATGTCATCAGATCCTATGCTGAAGAACAATAGCAACAACCAGCCAAGGACAAAGAAACTCTTGGATAACTACATCCAACAAACAGAAGGGAACATCTTGTTCTAATAAAGTCCACGTATCCTATTCTCTTTTGACTTCTGAGGAAGGAGGTTAATAACAGTGAGACTAGTTTGTATAATACGTAAAATTCCCTATGCTTCTCAACAGGCATTGCCTTTCTGACATCTGTTCTATGAGCAGATATCCTTAAAACACAATTTCTTTGGGACTGTTGCACACTGGCTAAGTGATATAGCTCTTACTATTTATTTGTTTCTGGTACCAGGAAAGTATTGTAGAGTTGCCAATTTTAATTACTTTTTAGTAAAGCAAACACTATGTGTTACAAGTATTCATTTAATAAATGTAATCCATTTGCTGTAAAAACTAAGCAAAAGATCCATTTTTAGAAAAAGTCCAATTTTTTTAAGGTGAATATAATAGAAATATACAACATCCTAACATCTTTTTTCTTGTTTACATAAGGATATCATATGGGATTTTAGAAGTTAGGACTAAATAAAAGAACTTCTTTTTAAATAATATTGGCCCAAAATATAAGTTACTTAAAATTAATATTTTAATCATACTGCCTACTATTCTATTAAGACAGAGATTAAGGAAAACTACACATACAACTTACACATTGTTGGATATTTTTGCACTACTCTTTCATTATTAAAACTTCCTTACTCTTACTTCATCTATGGTAAAAGCACCAAGAGTAATTCACTATCAAATTTCTTACCCAAAAGGCTACTTTCCAATGCTTGGGTTCTTCCTTGTTCATATGCAGAAGATAGGTGTTGCTTTCTGTGCACAGTAAATGAGGATAAATAATATTACTGCTTTAATTTGAATGTAAAAATATTTTCCAAATATAGTAAATTCTTAGAATATTATAGATAATATCAGAGCTAATATTAAAACTTTAATTAGACCATACACTTCAAATTTTAAATTCTATGAACTTCTTACAAAACATGAAATTTTTTAAAAAATGTAAATAATCATGATTTGAGTGCAGTACAGTTCAGATAATAAAATAGTCTGCCTCACATAATGGCAAGTGTCTTGAAGTTAGATATCATAGTTCTGTAACCAACAGCTATTTATTCTCAAACGTGTGAAATTCATTGGCTCAAGGTCTTCTGCTACAAATAAGAAACTTACTGCCTTATTTTAGAAAGTTGTTAGAAGAATTAAATGAGATAACAAAGAAAAATTGTTCAAAGAAACACAAAATTTATTTCCTGAAACTATATTGGAATCCCCGCTAAATCCCAATGTAGTTTTTTCATAGTCCCTAACATTCAAATGTTGAAGTTTTCAGAAAATGTAATTATGTTGGGTTATTACGTGTTTTTTCCTTGCGTTTTATAATTCAGGGCATCTCATCTATTATATAACTTGCAAATAAATTTATGTAAAAATGTATTTCCTCATGAAGTCAGATAACACAATGCTCCCTTAATTTTTCAACAAATCATACGAAGGGCAGAAAGAACCTAATCAGAGTCAGGACATGGCCTGTACTATCACTATCCCTTCTCTACATGCTCATACTGTCAACCGACAGATCTTTATAAGAATTATGCTTAACCTCCCTGACTATCCCCATTGGCGTGGAAGATAGAATTCCACTGGTCACACTTGTATACTGATAAGTAATGGATGGGGCCTTTGCAATAGTAATGACCAATAATCTACTTTTGAATCAGAGCATTTTAAAGCAAACACTAACAAAAGAATATTCTTCGGTAGTCCACACACAGTTATCTTGAGAAAAGATATCAGTACCTTGCAGAAGAAAAATTCTGACTATATTTTCAGAATCATCATTTCCAGCATGAGGGCTATGCATCTAACACAGAGATCGCTTCCCACTCAGCATCTTCAAATATGTTATTCCAACAGCTAATTTGATGTACTCCTCAAGTTAGTACCCTGTTGTCTGTCTGGAAATGATCATTTACATGCTGAAGTCTTCATCCTTCTAAATTACCTTCAAGGCTACAATGAAGGGACAAATAGGACACCTCTTGTCCACTTGCATATTGCTAATTTAAAGTCCTCTAAGAGATAAGAAATTATGCTGAGGTCACTGATCTGAAGTGGGAGAAGATTTAAATGAAGATCCACCACTTAGCCAGGATGTTAAACACAGGTTGAAGGACTAGATGGTGCTTTGATTAATTAACTGCTGGGCTTCCCTAAATTCCTGAAATTCTACATGCCTTTGATTGTGTTTACAGTGCAGAAATATGGAGAACACCATCGGTGGCAGAAGTGGAAAAAATAATACAATGAAAAATACCAAAAAAGGCATAAAAGACAGTAAAAATTCAAGAAAAGTCATGGAGGTGGAAGAAAGGACTCTAGGAGAAAAAGAAGAAAAAAATTCATACAACTAGACCGGCCTGAAGAGAAAACCAGACTGTGAAGGCAGTAAACAGAAATCAATTAGGAATATCCTCTAGATATTTGATGAATTTAATTAGCAAAACATGGTCTATACATGGATATTATCAACTTACAGTTAAATAACTCATCTCAAGAAGAATAAATATCATTTTACCTAAAGACATTTGCCTGATTAGGCCTTACTTAGGTAAAACCTTTGGTTCTGTGGCCATAGCTAACTGAGATGGGCCCTAAAAGCTTTGGTGGGGAAAACAAGGTCCTATTTACCACTACAATTGCCAAGGAGAGTAACATAAATGCTTGGACTAACTGGGCCTCTTAGAAAAACTCTAAATCAGAGTTAACACACAATCAGATTTGGTTTCTGGGTTGCTCTGATTTGTATCTGTATCTCCATGGCAGAGCTACAGGGAACTTATCAGTGTATGTTGAGAAACAACAGAATAAGTTGAGATCCAAGCTGTTTCACAGTTAACCATATGTCAGCCCATGCTAACTATGGAATCATGGGTCAATTCATTCACCTCCCTCAACCACAGTTGCCTCATTAATAAAAAGTAGTCTATGATAACACACCTACTTTGCAAAGTTATTGTTATGAATATTTAACACAGGTTAATTACATAGTATAGGGTCTATACACTATAGGACACTCTAGAAATGGTAGTTTGTTTTCTCTATATTCTCATAGTTAACACACAAATTTTTAAAAATCCATAAAATCCAACCTGCTTAAAGCGTCTTCTTCAGAGATATCTTCCACTATTAAAGAAAAAAAGTGAAATACATTTTAAAACAATATTATAATATAGGACTTTAAAAGTTCTGAACTAGTGCTTTGTTAGATATCCTTTGGGGCCATACCTAAAGACTATACTAGAGTGAATATTAATCATACTATTGGTAGGCCATTAATATATTAAGAGCATTTACTTTCTCTTTTTAAATATACCAAATGCAAAAGAAAAAAATAGGTTCCATCTAAATTTGATATTTCTCTGTGAACTTTGTCTTTCTGGCCCCATTCATAATTTATAAGAAACATAATTCTAACCAAACCATAATTCTAAAAGAAAATGGTATTGTTAGTAGAAGCAGAATCAATCAATAATAAAAGCGTAATATGCTAATTAGATGGTATGTCCTTCGGAATGATCTTCAGGACGAAGCCTGGGCTGGGAGGGCTGGGGCAAGCCACCACAACAGTGAGGAATGAGCCACTTGCACGAATTTCATGCATCTGGTCTCTGGTCATAGAATAACAATGACTAAAGTAAAAAAAGCAAGAATTTTCTGAGATTTTGTGTCCTTTAGATTCTTCTAGAATTTTTATTGTTTCCTGACATACATTGAAGTCCTTTATTCATTTTGAGTTTATTTTTGTGTATGATGTAAGTTCGTGGTCTAGTTTCATTTTCTTGCATATATCTGTCCAATTTTCCCAACACCATTTATTGAAGAGACTATCTTGGCTCCATTGTATGTTCTTGCCACCTTTGTCAAATATTAATTGAGCATATTGGTTCGGGCCAACTTTAGGGCTCTCTATTCTATTCCATTGATCAATATGTCTGTTCTTGTGCCAATACCAGGCAGTTTTGAGAACAGTAGCTTTGTAATACAGCTGGATATCTGGTATCGAGATCCCACCTACTTTGTTCTTTCTCAGGATTGCTGCAGCTATTCAGGGTCTATTTTTATTCCAGATGAATTTTTGGAGAGTTCGTTCTAGATTTCTGAAGTATGCCATTGGTATTTTAATGGTAAGTGCTTTGAATTTATAGATTGCTTTGGGTAGTATGGACATTTTAATGATGTTGATTCTACCAATCAATGACCACGGTTGTTCTTTCATCTGTTTTTGTCTTCCTCTATCTCTTTTTTCAACGTCCTGTAGTTTTCTGAGTAGAGGTCTTTTACCTCTTTAGTTAAGTTTATTCTCAGGTAGCTTAAATTTTTGGTGCCATGGTAAATGGGATTGCTTTTATAATCTCTCTTTCTGAAAGGCAACAAAATCTCAGACATATGCAGAAACA